>NC_081565.1:67962988-68017674 GCF_022355385.1 Mustela nigripes | reverse complement strand
GAGCCCGATGCGGGACTTGATCCCAGGACCCTGAGATCATGACCTGAGCCCAAGGCAGTGGCTTAACCCACTGAGCCATCCAGGCGCCCCCACAGCTTACCATTCTTGAAGAACAATTTGGCTAACTTGATAGGCACAATGGTGGCTTCATGAGATTTGTTATGGATGTGTTATTTAATTATTTTTGTTCAGTTAATTTCAGTTTTCCACAGTTACTCTGAGGTTTTTTCCACTTATAGTTTTGGAACTAGTTCTATGAAATTCCTTGATGGTGTTTTGTTCTTTGAATCCATTGATATATTTGTATTCCTCATATCTTATGTACATTTCTCACATTTATTCTCATACGTGCCATGAACACGTGTACTTTTGGTCTAATTTGTTCCTGGTTGTATTGCCAGCCCTATAATAGTGCTAGACACAAAAGATTCTTAAGAAATATTTTTCAAATGAATAAATAGGTGACAACTATATATGTTTCCTTTTTACCGTTAACACATACACACACATGCACCAGCAAGACTAGGTTCTTTTATTCCGTAATCATACTTGATGATTTCTTAAAATTTTTTTAAAAAATATTTTTTCTTTTTACATTTTAATTCCAGTATACTTAGCAAAATAGTAATTCAAGAATTCTATCCATTACTCCGTCCGTGCTCACGATGCTAAGTAAACTCTTAATCCCCTTCACCTATTTCTCCTGTTCCCCGACCTGCTTCCCCTCTGATAACCATCAACTTGTTCTCTAGAGTTAAGAGTTTGTATTTTTTTAAAAGATTTTATTTATTTATTTGAGAGAGAGTGAGAGTGAGAGAGGCAGAGGGAGAAACAGACTTGCCACTAAGTAGGGAGCCAAATGCAGGGCTTGATCCCAGCATCCTGGGCTCATGACCTGAGTCAAAGGCTGTTGCTTAAAAAAAAAAAAAGGCTGTTGCTTAAGGGACTGAACTACCCAGGCACCCCTCATTGATCTGTTCTATGTTTTTTTGTTTCTTTAGTTTCTATTTTATTTTATATGTTTGCTCTAATCTTTATTATTTCCTTCTATTAGTTTGGGGTTTTGTTTGTTCATTTTTTTTTTTCTAGCTCTTTTAGGTGTAAGATTAGGTTGTTTATTTGGAATTTTTTTTGCTTCTTAAGGTAGGCCTGAGTTGCTATAAACTTCCCTCTTGGAATCACTTTTTCTGCATTCCAAAGATTTTGGAGCACTGTGTTTTCATTTTAATTTGTCTCCATGTATTTTTTGATTTTCTGGTTGTTTTCTTGATTGACCCACTCATTGTTTAGTAGCATATTAGTTAACCTCTATGAATTTGTGTTCTTTCCAGGTTTTTTCTTATAGTTGCCTCTTCTTTCACAGTAATGTGGTTAGAAAAGATGTATGGTATGACTTTGATCTTTTTGAATTTGTTAAGGCTTGTTTTGTGACTTAATATGTGATCATTTCTGGAGAATTCCATGTACAGTTGAAAAGAATGTGTATTCTGCTGTTCTAGGGTGGCATGTTCTGAATATATCTGTTAGATTCATCTGGTTCAATGTGTCATTCAAGGCCACGGTTTCCTTGTTGATTTCCTGTTCTGATGATCTATCCATTGATGTAAGTGGGGTGTTAGGACCCCCTACTATTATTGCATTACTATCAGTTAGTTCTGTTATGTTTGTTAATCAGTTGCTTTAGGTATTTGGGTGTTCCCATGTTGGATACATAAATATTTACAATTGTTATAGCTTCTTGTTGGATTGCTCCCTTATGGTAATAAAGTGCCCTTCTTTGTCTCTTGTTACAGTCTTTGTTTTAAAGTTTATTTTGTGTACTACTCAGGCTTTGTTTTCACTTTCATTTGCATGATAAATGCTTTTCCATCCCTTCACTTTCAATCTGCATGTGTCTTTAGGTTGGAAATGAATATCTTGTAGGCAGCCTGTAGATAGGTCTTACTTTTTTATTCATTCTGTTATTCCGTGTCTTTGATTAGAGCATTTAGTCTATTTACATTCAAAGTAAGTATTGATATGTATGTACTTACTGCCATTTGGTTACTTGTTTTATGGTATTTTTGTAGTGCTCCTCTGTTTCCTTTTCCCTTGCTCTCTTTTCTCACATTTTGCTGGTTTTCTCTAGTGGAAGTTTGGTATTCCTTTTTCTATATTTTTTGCATATATATTACTGGTTTTTGATTTGTGGTTGCCATTATGTTTGTATATAACAACTGCATATACCAGTCATCTTAAACTGATTGTCACATAAGTTTGAACCTGTTGTTTCCTCCACTCCCTCCTATGTTTTAGATATATGGTGTCATACTTTACACTCCTTTATTTTGTGCATCCCTTGACTGATTTTTATGGATATACTTAATTTTACCTCTTTTGTGCTTCTTACTTTCTCTACTCCTACCTATGGTCTTTCCTTTCCCCTCAAAGAGTCCCATTTAACATTTTTTGGTAGGGCTGGTTTTGTGGTCATGAATTCCTTTAACTTTTATTTGTCTGGGAAACTCTTTATCTTTCCTTTTATTCTGAATTGTATCCTTGCTGGATAAAGTATTCTTGGCTGCAGGTTTTTTTCTTCTCTTTTTTTAAAATCTTTCAGCACTTTGCCACTTCTTTCTGGCTTGTAAAGTTTCTGCTAAAAAAATTTCTGGATACCCTATATGGTTTCCCCCTGATTATAAACTGTTTTCTCTTGTTGCTTTAAAAATTGTCTTTATCACTACTTTTTGCCCATTTTAATTACTGTGTATCTTGGTGTGGACTTCTTGGGTTGATTTTATTGAGGGCTTCTCTGCCTCCTGGATCTGGATTTCTGTTTCCTTCCAGATTCTGGAAGCTTTCAGCTCTTATTTCTTCAAATAAATTTTCTGTCCACTTTTCTCTCTTTTTTTCTTCTGGCGTCTCTATAAGGCAAATGTTATTATACTTGATGGTGTGCTGAGTTATTATTATTATTATTATTATTTTCCCTCCTTCTGTTCAGCACAATTGCTTTCCATGACTTTGTCCTCTAGGTCACCAATCTGTTCTTCTGCTTCCTCTTGTCCACTATGTATTCTACCCAGTGTATTTTTAATTTGAGTTACTGAGTTATCTTTGGTTCTTTTTATGCTTTCGGTCTCTTTGTTAAGGGTCTCATTGAGAACCTCCACTCTTATTTTCAGCTCAGTGAGTATCTTTATGACAGTTACTTTAAATTCTCTGTCAGGCAAATTACTGATCTCTCTTTTGTATAGTTCTCTTGCTATAATGTTTTCCCCCCTGTTCTTTCATTTGGGACACATTCCCTGTCACCTTATCTTGTCTAACTCTGTTTCTGTCTCTCTGTTTTAGGAAAGTCAGCTATGTCCTGCTCTTAAAAGTAGTGGCCTTATGAAGAAGAAGTCCAACAGTGCCTTGTAGTTCAACGTCCCCTCTTCACTAGAATCTGGTGCTTCAGAGGTATCTTCCTATGTGTGTTGCATGGGACCTACTGTTGTGGCTGAGTTGCTTTTGTTTTCATTCCAGTCATTTGCAATGACTCTCTTTGCCTGTTATAGGCAGGGCTTGGTCCCTTGTCATTAGTGGGACAGTTTGGGGCTGCCTTGGGCTTCAGTTGGGTCAGACGAAGCATTTGCCCTAGCTAGATGTAGTAACACCAAACTGCAGGAGTCTTTCCCTGTATTGTCCCCTGAGAAGATTTTGTTGGTGGGTGGGACTTGTGGTCAGACCAAATGGCTGCTCCTAGGCCACTGCTAAGGCCACAGTCAGACTCGTGTGTGTGGTTATCTTCCCTTTTTCCTAGGGCAGGAGTCACTTTGGAGTAGTGCCAGCCCCTAGTGTGGGGCTGCTCGCTTATTGCCAGGCTTGTGGCATTGCTTTGGGTGGGTTCCCAACAAAGGTGTATTAAAGGGAGCGAGTCTATAGAGAAGCGGGGGTGTGAGTATAGGGTGTTAGCAAGGTTTGCATGATCTGCTGTGGGAGGAGCCTCGAGGCTGAGGCCTGGCTGGAGGGGGCATGTCCATAGGAGAATGTGGGGGAGTGGTGTGCTGTTTGCAAACTAAGTGGAAAGCATTGACACCCTTCTGGTTCCTACAGGTGGGTGTCTGTGTGTCTAGTTCGGTGGATGGGGGATTGAAATGGCACCCTCTAGTTCCGCTGTTCCTGGAGAAATCTCCCAAGATCCCTGCCCCTCTAGCACATGTTCTGCAATTAGTAAACAAATCTCACTATGGTACACCCTGGGCATTTTTCAAACTATTTCTTCTATGCTGTATCTCCACAGGCTGCTTGTTGTGATGTTTCTAAAAGGGCAGAGACTGTTTCCTCTCACCCTTTTGGCTCTCTCAGAACCAGGCTGCTGATTTTTAAAGATCCAAGTGTTAAGCCCCACTGATTTTAAGAACTCATGAAGTTATGGCCTGTGGTTGTCAAAGCCCAATGTTATGGTGATTTGTCTTCCGTATGTGGGTTTCTGGTGCTTGAGGTGCCTAGTGTGAGGGTCTGTTTCTTTCCTCTCTCTGTGCCTGGGCGTTCCTCCCTCCTGTGGACAGCCCTGAGGGTCTACCTACTTTCTTCAATGTGGCCTATTCTCTACATTTAGCTGTAGAGAGTCTGTTCTGCCATCCTTGGGTTGTTTTCTGGGTTATTTACACTGATGTGGGTGTTATCTAGTTGTATCTGTGGAATGAGATAAGCTTAGGATCCTCCTGTTCTGCCATCTTCCTCAGAAGTATCCTTCATGATTTCTTAAGGTCCCTTTCTGACCTGAGGTTACATGAGTTGCTTTTCTCTCTCTCTCTCTCTTTTTTTTTTTTTAAGAAAAAAGCACCACAGTAATTTTTTTAAAAATCTCTTTACCTGTTGTTAGGAGAAACATCATTAAAAGATATGGTTCACATACTGGCTTACTAAAAACATGGTAGCATGTGAAAAGTTGCCTAAGCTATACTGATTCTTTAAAAAAATTTTTTTTTATTAACATATAATATATTATTAGCCCCAGGGGTATAGGCCTGTGAATTTCCAGGTTTACACACTTCACAGCACTCACCATAGCACATACCTTCCCCAATGTCCAAATGTCCATAACCCAACCACCCTCTCCCTATCCCTCTCTCCCCAGCAACCCTTTGTTTGTTTTGTGAGATTAAGAGTCTCTTATGGTTTGTCTCCCTCCTGATCCCATCTTGTTTCATTTATTCCTTTCCTACCTGCCAAACTCCCCACGTTGCCTCTCAACTTCCTCGTATCAGGAAGATCATATGATAAGTGTCTTTCTCTGATTGACTTATTTCGCTAAGCATAATACCCTCTAGTTCTATCCACGTCATCACAAATGGCAATATTTCATTTCTTCTGATGGCTGCTTAGTATTCCATTTTGTGTGTGTGTGTGTACCACATCTTCTTTATCCATTCATCTGTTGATGGACATCTAGGTTCTTTCTATAGTTTGGCTGTTGTGGACATTGCTGCTACAAACATTTGGGTGCACGTGCCCCTTCGGATCACTACATTTGTATCTTTAGGGTAAATACCCAAAGTGCAATTGCTGGGTCATAGGGTAGTTCTATTTTCAACTTTTTAGGAACCTCCACACTGTTTTCCAGAGTGGTTGCACCAGCTTGCATTCCCACCAACAGTGTAGGAGGGTTCCCCTTTCTCTGCATCCTTGCCAGCATCTGTCCTTTCTGGACTTGTTAGTTTTAGCCATTCTGACTGGTATGAATTGCTTCTCTTACTGGTGACTCTATTCCAAGAGATACCATCAGCCATGGAACAGAAGGCATGAGGTCCTTGGTTGGTGGATGGAAAAAATTGATGGGGGTACATTAAGTCTGATGATCAGAATTATCTTTTCATCTTATTTCAGCTGCCATGGAAAGCCCCTTCCCAAAGGGCCCTGGCCTTAGTCCCACCTGAGAATAAAGAAGTGTGAGATTTAATTCTCAATGTTTTGATTTTGGGCAATCTGATTTTAGTTTATAAGGCATCACTTTCAGCCAAGCATTTTTTAGAGAACTGTGATAGGATTATAAGCCAAAAATTAAAACAATGCCAACCTCTGTGATGTTGACAGAGTTGTCCTACTTGAGGAGTGTACTTGAAAATGGTGTATTATCATTGCTTGAGCAAGACCTTGCCATTTTACATTAAGAAGGTTACATTTTTCCTGACTCATATTTTCATGCTGCTCAAGGGTTCCTTTCTGATGGTGGGACAAAAGATTGATTTTTGAGAAGGACTTGGTTCTATGATGTCAGCATGACTTGACCTTTGGGGGTACACCCAGAACATCGCATTTGTGCTTCCTCTTACCTTCTAGGACTTTTGAAAAATAAAAAAAATAAAAATAATAATAACTGTTTAATGGTGTGGAATCTACAATCTTTGACCTCATCTGATTAAGTCACCCCCATTTATATAAACTTGAGTAAATCTCCAGATGCCAACTTGAGCTTTGGTGAAAATTTGTCTTCTTTATCTTTATAATCATAAAATTGAAGTACCTTGAACACGTCTTAGAAAAGAAACTATCCATTTTTATTTTTTATTGTTTTGCCTTGTTTTTTGTTTGTTTATTTGAGGTACTGGAAAGAAACACAGAGAAAAATGTAAGCAAAGTTTGAGGGTTTGCTGGAGAGGGAGCTGGAAATGGCTATATGACATTTTAAAATCAGCCACTGGGTACACCTGGTCAGGTGTACACTGGGTACTGGAAACTGCCTATTTCCAGTTGAGAACCTGGGAACTCAATATGTCATTTTCAGATTTTAATCTTGACTACCTTTCTGAATTCCAATTTGCTCTTTCGTGAGTTTGGCTGGCACAAGCCTGTTTTTCCAGAGACTGCTGAGTCCCCCAGTTTAAGTTGATTTCAGAAGTTTCAAAGTGGCAAAACTGTACATTAAGTCTCTGAGGCCATGTACCCCCATTATGCTGTGGTCCGTTGCTCTCATCCCATCAGCTTCCCCCTCAACTTCTGAAGTTGTGAGGTTGTAGAAAGTCCACCTAGGTCTGTCTAGAAAATAGAAGCTCTCTGCCTCTTAACTACTGCTAGAAAAAAAAAAAAAACTTTACTGAAATTTTTCATATACTAGAATAATAAAAAATTAACTTTGATTGTGCAAAGATAGAAGAACTCTAAAATATATTTGTCGCCAAAACCAGACAGCCCTCTTCCTTAGAGTGTGTTGAATGCTGCAAATGAAGATTTGTAAAGTCAGAAGAGATCTAGGCTAATTGGAAGTCCATGGGTGAGGACAAAGCAAAATGCAATGGATTTTCCTTTTCTATAGGTTCAAAGATGCTGCTGCTGCATTTCTTAGTTCTTTGAACTCCTCTTGTCTTGTTAATCTGGAAGCATACCAGGCTTCAGGAGCTAGTGGGGGAGCTTCTTGGTCTGTAAGTCCTTCTTAATATGAAAGGACAATATTTAAAAGGCCATCTCAAAGCCATCTCTAACATTTGCAGGCTTGCTGCCAATATGGTTCCTAGCAAACGGCAAGGAGACTTAAAAACAGCGACAGTGCCTCTCTTTACAACTTCTTTCCTTTAATAAAGGGAAATTGGTGTGCTATATTGTGTCCGAGTTTGGGGCCCACCTAGATATGGATGGGAGATAAAGAGGGCTGGCTGCCACGGTGCCAGGTGTTCCCTAATTGTAAAACTGAATAATGGATAATAACCATCTTAGTGTGTTTATCAATGCAGTTTGCTCTTTACGATGCAGAAGAGGTCACAGGAGACAATGTGCGGGCCTCTCATGCTCCTATTCATTAACAAGGCACTGCTGGCTGAAATTCAGGCTCCATTACCTAGACGCAACAATGGCGGGGATCCTGCACCAAGTTGTAATTAGGCTTGATCAGGGCTGGGGTACAGTTGCTATAATCAGAATCACTCAGAATTAATTTTATACTTGTGAAAGGACATGAGATGAGATTGATTTAATGGTAACCAAAGCAACCCCCTTTTCTGTAACTGTCTAAGTTTAAAAGAGAGCAAAAGAAAAGAGCAAAGGCGGGGAGAGCGAGGTAGGTAAGAAAGGAGGGCACGGGAAAACAGAAAGATGTTCATTTTAGTTCCACTAATTTTATTACAACTAATTAGGAGAAAATGTGCGTCAATAAGAGCAAATATATTCTATCAAGGTGGCTCCTGGCTGGGTCCTAGAAACTTTTGCAGGTCTCGCTATGTGGCTAAAGCAGATTCTGTGACGCTTAATTTCCGCTTCCTTTTTGCCCATTTCATATGTGATTGGAAACAGTTTGATTAGGGCAAGAATTTCAATTTACGGGAAAAGGAGGAGGAAATTCAAGCTGGGCAATACTTCCTTTCTCTGGTAAGAATCAGTTCTTCAGCCTTTTACCTTGGAGCTCTGTATATATATCACAGACCCAGTGACTCTACACTGGCTTATATGAGAGCAAAGAGAAGGTTCTGGAGCCCTGTTTGAGGAATAGTTAAAGAAGTTGCAGAGCTGTGGGGGGGTGTGGTAAGGGGAGCACATCTAATTCCTCACAACTGAATGTTCATTCGGTTTTTTTCAGGTTGGCAAGATGCTGCTCTGGGGATCGAATCTGACCTTTCAGACTTGAGATAATTGGCGAGACGTGTGTGCATATACATAGATTTTTCTTTCCTGCATACACACCCACATGCAGCTATTGGCATACGTGATTTGCACCATTCATACATGTTTGGTCTCTGTTATTTAGATGCTGTAAATTAGATATTTGCTCATTTTCTTTTGTCCCCCTTGGCAGATTTATGAATTTCTTCCCATACTGCATTAACTTCAAAAAATATCACAGTCACTTTGAGGCTAGGATACTAGTAGAATATGTAGAGAGTGGCATAAAGGGAGAATTTCATTTCTTGAATTCTTATCAGATTATTGTGCAGATGAGAAAATGGCATGGAAATATTTTGAGTCATTTAAGTGAGTAGGAATTGTTTAACACTGAAATAAAGTATAACACTTTCAGACTTAAAAAAAAAAAAGAACTTTTTTTTTCCCCTTGGATACAATACCTTAGCTATTCAAATAATAAAATGATAATACACTTCTAAAACATCATTGAGGTGATATTGGTACCTATTATTGCATATCTAACTATGTGGATGTTTTATATGTAGTTTAGTTTTTATGTTACATGTTAATTTTTGTGGTTTGAATGAAGCATCAAGTTTAGCTAACTTATTTCAACTGTAGAGCTGGAGATTTTATAAAACATTAAAAATATACTTCAAATATATTGCTTTTACCATTACTCTTTTGGCTTTCCATACCCGCTACTCAACATTACCAAAAACCTTAGAATTTGCCATTTTTGTGCATGTGTATGTCTTACTTTTTGTTAGGGTAAATTTTTCTTCTGAAGTTTCTTCTCTATTTCCCTCCTTTTGTAAAGGGTCTTAGAGTAAGATCGACAGGAAGTAGGTAAGACATGAAAAGATTTTATTCCCTGCTAGTGAGAGGGTTAGTCTAAACATGAGAAAAGTCCCTGTATTCTGACAGTGGCAGAGAAACCCCTTTTGGAATGGGTTCTTTTGTCTGATCTTAAATTCAGATGCTTGCCCTCAGTGCTTATAAATGCTGCAGCGTTAGAGGTTATGGTCAAGTGAAAGAACACAAGACGTGATCTGAAGCAGTAAGTCTTCATGGCCAACACCCTGTTTATATTGGATCTGCTGAGCCTTCCAAAGTGGAAGATTCAATTATTTTCTGTTTGCTTATTTTCATGGCCCTCTTCCTCATGTCTGTGATGAGGGCCACAAAACAAGCTAGAGAGCTGTTTGTCATTCTCTGGCATTTACTGCAAAGCAGGCCATTTTGTGCTCTGGATCTCATATACACAGGTCTTGGTGTGGACTTGGAATTGGCTGGTGCTGAGACTCTGACTACCTGTTTAACTGACCAGTCCATTTGTTTTCGGGGGAGCCATCTGGATAGGAATCTAGTCACTGATTCTTTTTGTGTGTTTGTTGAGTAAATTGAGAGATGTGGGTTCAAACCAGTATATAAATAGTTCTGCTCTCACAGACTCCAACCCTGCTCACCTGTCCTTTTATTCACTCAACAGCCCTTACAATCCAGAATGAAAAGAGAAGAACTGGAAATAAGCATTTTTTGGTTAAGCAAAATGAGAGAATTGGAACCACATTATTATTACTATTTTAAAATTATTATTAACATATAATGTGATATTTGTTTCAGGGGTACAGGTCTGTGATTCATCATTCTTACAAAATTCCCAGCACTCACCACATTTTAAAGCATTCCCATGGTCCAAAAGAACTCAGTTTGTTTGTACGTTCTTTTAAAAACTCATCCAGTACTTTATCAACTCCCACCGATATCCTGGAATGGAGATGCTCTACTGATCTCTATGTCTGGATTCAGCCAGAAGTGGAACCCTTGTGTCCAGATAGCTTCTGTGTAAGACCTCGGGTGATGGCTGTCCTTGCCTAGTGATGGTGATGTATGGAGCTTACCCTGGGAGCGTTCTGCCTCAGATACTGAGAATAAGGGGGGCCACAGGGTCTGTAGAGAATTTAGAAGCAATAAAAATTGACTAAAATTCGGTCTGCTTCTAATTATCACCATTTGCTGGTAATTGTAAACAATGTCAAAGATGAAATACTACCCCCCAACACACAATGTTTGTTATTCAAAATTCTAAACAATTTGCTAGAGTTAATGTTAGGTGAGGTAGCCATATGCTTATCTTTTGTGGGGCAGACATATTTATAACTTTAACTACTTTGGAGAAGAAAGCATTTAAATAGGAAAAGGCCCATTTTTGGTGGGGAATCCTGTTTCCCACCTTCTGCACAGCAAACAGATTTATATTCACTCCTATTAAAATGTAGGCTGAGGCATCCTTAGCAGAAATTCGTTTTACATCAGAGAGGTTTTTTTTTTTTTTAAGATTAAAAAAAATTATTTATTTAACACAGAGAGAGAGAGAGAGAGAGAGAGATCACAAGCAGGCAGAGAGGCAGGCAGAGAGGGGGGGAAGGAGGACCCTGAGATCAGGACCTGAGCCGAAGGGAGAGGCTTAACCCACTGAGCCACCCAGGTGCCCTACATCAGAGAATTTTTGTATTTACAATTTAAACAGTGGAATAGAGGGGTGAACTGTGAAGTATAATGTTTTTGTTTGTTAAATGCAAATTTTATTTCATACATGAGATATGGAATGGAATTTGAATCATGTCTTTAAGATGAGCATGTATTTTTAAGATTAAAACTAAACAACCAAACTAGGAAAATAATGATTCTGATAGAAAGTAATTTTATATAGAGAAAGAGGCTGTGAAAAGGATCCAACTGGGTGTCAAGTTTACAAGATATGCCATTGTAGTTTCCTTCAATACTTTGGTGCTGGCCCTTCTAACTCATGGAGGGTGAGATTCTTCCACAATTGCCTACAGGTTTCTCTATTTTCTGCCCTTCCTGTATGAGATATTTTTGTACCTCATTACCAGAGAAACAGAAATGAATTATATTTTGCAGGGCTTTTATTTAATCCTGCTTCTGAGTGAATGAAAATTGTGGCAGAACACCCACCCCAGCAATTTACATGTTTCCCCAAGCTTGTTAGTCACTCATTTCTGGGCCTAGGCAAAAACAGTATCACGGCAGGAAAAGAGCCATTTCAGATCTTTCCATCCAGGTTTGGTTGAAGCTAAGACCAGAACTGAACTTGGACTGTATCTGCTGAACCTATAAATTCAGTTTAGAAACCAAACCCCAAGCAAAGGATGTCCTTTCTAAATGCAAAGGGAGGGTGAGACCCTGCTAGGGGGAGAAATGAAACTGCGAATAGAGTGCCCTAGGCTACCCCACTTGACATGCATACCTCACTTTCTGTAGCTCACACATCTCAGGAGAAAGTCGAAGGGCTAAAGGAGCACTGCCATTTCTGTCCTGGGATAGGCTTCAGAGCACGGCTCAGGGACAGCAGGACACACTGTCATCACTAAAATGTGCAAAAAACAGGAGAGCAGGTATGCTTTCAGGACTGTCAACCAGTAGAAGGAAAGTTTCCACCAAAGGACCAAAAGATCCCTCTGTAGATGGCCAGATGAGTTAAACTCCATTCTATGCATGCAAAATGCAGATGTTTACCAGAATCGTTGAGCACTTTGAATGTTAAAGATCAATGGGGGATCTATTCCCAGAGTTTTAGAATAACTGTAGAGGAAGCTGTCTTCTCTGAGTCACTGGGACTCACCGATAGGATCATTGAAAAAAGCTGCTTCAGGTAGACAGTCATAGAATGCTATAGATGTGCCTTAAATACTTTAACTTAAAATATCTACACGTAGTGTAATTTACCAGGCTTTTGATGTAAGACCAAGGCCTTTGCTTTCAATTTGGATCTGTGAATTGGAATTTCCCCTGCATTTTCCATAATTTTCTGGTTTTGTATATTTAAAATGGAGAGTTTAAAGACATTTAGCAAACATTGCAAAATCTATCTGGATTCTTCTGAGTTCTTTTTCTCATTTTTTAAAATCCAACATTTTTTATAAACAAATTTGCTTAATTTTTTTCCAGGCATCCAATTTACTTTACGTGAGAAAGTAAATTGCACTCTTTTGCACTCATTTCTTTCTTTCTTTCTTTCTTTCTTTCTTTCTTTCTTTCTTTCTTTTTTTTTTTTTTTACCAGTTTACATATTTTAAAAACTTGATTGCATAATTACAAAAGTATTGGAATAAATAAGCCCAAACGATGGATCCATGGTAAACATAAACTTCAGCTGGTTGGTGCTATGTGGATCCTGTGTGCTGTGGGCACTAGTCAAGACGTTTTAGTAAGAAAGTAGAGAGCCTCCTTTTTTCGGAGCCTTGGAGCTATATTAAAAGAATTTCTCCTGTAAAAAGTGAAGGTCTTAGTCCATTCAGGTTGCTAAAAGAGGGTACTACTATAAACGGGTGGGTTGTTTATAAAAAATAGAAATTTATTTCTTACAGTTCTGGAGGCTGGGCAGTCCAAGGTCAAGGTACTGACACGTCTGCTGTCTGATGAGAGATTCCTGGTTCATAAATGGCCATCTTCTCTCTGTGTCCTCACATGGTGGAAGGGGTAAGAGAGCTCTCTGGGGTCTCTTTTCTGAAGGCACCGATCCCATTTATGAAGACTCCACGTCATGACTTAATCCCTTCCCAAGTGCCCCACCTCCAAATATCATCACACTGGGGTTGAATCTCAACATATGAATTTTGGAGGGACACATTCAGTCTATAGCAGTGAAATTATAAAATTACTATAGTTACAAGATGAATTGTAGAATAATGGGTCTTGGAAAAGTGAATTTTCTAGATAATTGAGTACTTGGGGTTATTCCAAACTAATTGCTAAAGGAAAAATTTTCACAATGTATTATGTTTTAGAAAAAAAAGTGAAATTATCAAAGCACCCAGTAAGCTAATGAGCTGACACTCTAGCAAGCAGTAATACGGTAGGATGATAATTACAAGCACCACTGGGAATGTTCGGTGGGCCCTCTGCCCTTAACAGTGGATGTCCCCCACTGCCTTGCTGGTCTCATTTGTGTTTCCCTTGTCCCTTGTGGATTTCCCCATCTTTCCAAACACCCTGGCCCTTCCCCAAGAGTCTTCTTTGACTTCTGTTCCCTTTAGCTCAAGTTGCCATTTCTGTACTCTGCCTCTTTCATGTGACTGAATTTTATTTTTTCTTCTTTCATTTTCCTGCCACTGATAGAGTTTTCAGTGTCTTGGCCAATAGACCCCCGACCCCCCAATTTTCAGCCTAGTTGAATCTTGACATCTTCTAATCTTTGACCCTCTCCGTCCCTTTTATGCTGCTCCCTTGGGATTGGGTGACTGAGGTTGGCTGTACAGCTGGTTACACATGAGCATGTGGGAGTTTGGGAGGTAGTAGGAACCAAGGCCTTCAAAGTATAAGCAAGGGAAGATGGCCTCCTGGTCGCTTGTGCTCTTATTCTCTCCGCTTTTAATATACCTGTTTATTAATACAAATTGTTTTCCCATTTGGACGAATGATGAACTGTAATGCCCAGAGTAAAAAGCTAGCAGAAATGAGTTCTGTTCAAAATTGCAGAGGTTTACATTGGAGTCTCAGTGAGTTCGCTCAAGAGTTCTGGGAATAAGGCTGATATATCTTTAAAAGGGGTAATAGGAGAATATGCAGCGTAGATGCTGCTTTTTTGAGGCTGAAATTGGTTTGCATGTAACAAAACCATCCTTCTTAAGATTACAAAAAAGGTCAACAAAACAACAACCCACTCATATCTCAAATCCCAGGTGAGCTAAAGCTACAAATCACATCCATTTGTAGGATACGGTTGAGAGATGATTTTTTGGATAATGACAGTTCATAAGCCTGTGCTGTACTCCGCGTAAGAGATAAACAGGGCCTTCTTGTTTTCACTCTGTCGGAAGCTCTAATTCATTTCTAATTACTATCTCCTGGAAAAGCACTGTGTTGTCATTGCTTTTTAAATTTCTTCCTCCTTTAGAGAAAACACATATTTTTAGGTCATTAAGAAAAACCTTGTCTTGATTTGGATGATGTTTTTGTTTAGCAAAGCAGAGTTATTATTTTGTTTCAGGCACAATTTGTGTGGTAGGAGGAAGAGGCTGCGTACATTTTAATCTGGCAATGAATTAACAATAATCAAGAGAATGTGGCTTTTCCACTGTTACACAGTTCAGATCGACATGTTTATTCAAGCCAGAGAAAAAGCATTCTTGCTATTTTGATTTCCAAAGTGAATCAGTCAGGAGGAAAAAATGTTGGCCTGTGAGATATTAAAACTTTATCTTAATTTTCAACTCAGTCTTGAATTTGGCAATTAAAAAAAATCCATGATGAACAATTAAAAGAAAGCTCATATAGTAGCAGATATAGTAAAGAAAAAAGAAAAAGTTATTATTTTGCATAGACAAGGCAGTAGAATGTGGCAAAAATCGGCTTCTGTGGCTTTTCAGAAAGCCACAGTTTTTCTGTATAAAACTCTTTGATTGTACAAAACTCTTTGATTTTCTCACTCATTAGCTTAAGTTACTTTGGTTATTTTATCAGTAGCTTAATCTGTCTGATAGTTAATTAGGGAAATGTATGAATTAGTGGCATAAACTTTTTGGGAATTGTGAATGCAAGTGAGGTCAACGAAGGTCAGGCTTTTCCTTTGTCCCCGAGGAGATTGATGGGACGCTGCACATGCAGGCTCTTCACCACCACCTGTGGCTCAAGGAGAAGTTCTGGAAGAGAGGGGTGAAGGTAGCTGGAAGGAACCAGCACTGTTGGGAAGTAATCAGCTGGAAACACTGTGCCCACATTAGTGGGGGCACAAACCAGAGAGGGCAACCACTATAAAGCTTAGAACTTGCCCTTTGACTTCTAGATGTACCGTCAGGCTCCAAGCTCGAATGATAATGGAGAGGGATGGACAGACGGAGGTAAGTCTTAGATCTGGTTGAAAAATAGATACATTTTTAACTGTATTGGCTTGTAGAGTTCCAAGTAGAAATTTCAGTTTTTTCTAATGCCTTTAATAAAATGCCAGGCATACCATTTACTTATGTGGTTTTTGCCAGCTGCATTTTTGTGTTACATAGGTCAATTCTATTTGTTATAATGAATAAAGACCGGAAACACCAATAAGCCACAAGGAAAAGAAATTATTTGCAGTGCTCTCTCCAGGAGATAATTACTGTTGACATTTTTGTACATATTCTTTTAGCTGGCAAATGGAAAAAAAAAAGAGAGATATTCAAAGGTGGTTCCTTTAAAAGAGCTCTCACAATAAAAACAATCAAGCAAAAACGTTATACAATTCAGAGGCCTGGGCTCTGCTGCAAACCTGCGGTTTTTAAGCTATTTGATCTATAGAGCAAAGAAACCATCTCTTCCATGACAATTTTTATCTAATCTCTTTCCTGAAAACTTCCACTTCTTTTCTATTGTCCAGGGAAAAAACAAGGGAGATGGAAAATCAAATGCCCAACCATTCATCCACTGAGAGGTTCTCAAAGTGGGGTCCCAGGAGCCCCTGGGAACTTTTAAGAAATGCAGATCCCTGGGTGCATCCCAGACCTCTTGAACTGGAAATGCCAGGGATGGGTTGGGTTGCAGTAGGTTGTGTTTTAAAGGTCTTCCAGGTGATTCTGAGGCACACCGAAACCACTGCTCCTTAGGAAATTCTGAAGCAGGGTTGGAAATTGTGACTGGTGGGTTGCTTAGGGACTCTGGCAGCCTGTCCTTTGTCTCCAAATGCACCAGGAGACTACTCTGTTGGTATCTGAGTGGAGTTTCCAAGAAGTGTCTAAAGAAAGAAGCAGCAGCTGTTTGCTCTGGAGGTCAAGTGCCTGATAGAAGTAGGAGTGTGTGTGTGATTTAAGACCGGAAAGTGCAGTTTGTGTAGAGATATGCCCTAAAGATCAAATTAGGGATAATGAATATATTGAGGAAGAATAATTACAGTATTTATAATTATTGGAGCACTGCTGTCATTTGTTTGACCTAATTTCTTCTGTTTTTATTGAAACAATTAATGTCTGTGAGTAAATAATACCATATTTGTATTTCTTTATTAAGTGTATTTGTGTATGCCGTCACCTTACAGCAGGAAGCACAGCACAGTGAATGGTTTTTGTTTTTTTTTTTAATACAAAAACATTTCAAGACTCAGAACATGACTTAAGCTAGCATTAGCCTTTGGAACTAAAAATGCAGGGCATTTAGGAGTTTGCAGACTGTTTCTGTCTCTGTGTATAAACATATTTTCTATTTCCAAATACTCTGATTCCTATCAGTTAGGTGACCATGAGAAAGACCTGAAAGCTCTCTGAGCCTTAGTTTTTTCACCTACGAAGTGGGCTATTAATGTTAAACATAGGTCAAATAAGATAATACGTGTAAAACTGCTAAGTTGCATAGTGTTACATGGTAATTTAATTACATTAAATTATTATATAATTTTTAAAAAGATATTTATTTATTTATTTCACAGAGCACAAGCAGGGGGAGTGACAGTCAGAGTAGGCAGAGGGAGAAGCAGGCTTCCCACTGAGCAAGGAGCCCTATGTGGGATCCGATCCCAGGACCCTGAGCCAAAGGCAGATGCCTAACTGACTGAGCCACTCAGGCATCCCTATTATATAATTTTTTAACATAAATATTGATCAATTATTTGCCTTTACATTAGTATTTTTAACTGTTAACCACTTAAGGTAGAGAACAAAGTACCATGGACTTTTTTTTTTTTTTTTTTTGGAGAAGCTCTTTTGGTCAAGACATAAACTAACATTAGCCTTTGGAATTGAAACAGAGAAAACTTATGAATTTGCAAAGAATACTTATTGGCAAAGCCAGATAGATGTCTATTTATTGTACTATTATAATGAATGAAATATTCATAAATAAGATCCTATACATTGCTAACTGCCATTAAATGACAATATTGACAGAGGCCTAGCCCCTGCTAGGAAAAGCAATTTGCATCTTGGGCAATTTGCTGTTTATCCTGTAATGCCCTAGGGCTAGGGAAATGCCAGTTCCAAAACATTGTAAAATGAAAACATGTGTTTCCTCCTTCATTATTGTAAATGCAAAAATCCCTAACAAAATTCAGCAAGGCACATCCAGTAATATCTAAAGAGCATAATGTTTCATGCTGAAGTAGGCCTATCCCAGGAATGCAAGGTTGGGTTTTTTTTTTGGTACACCAAACAATGTAATTCATTCTATTAGCAGACATTCTATTAGAAAATAAAAACCATCTATCACAACTGATGCAGGGAAAGAATATAAAACAATTCAATACCCATTCATGAAAAAAACTTCAAGAAATCAGGAGTACAAAAGAATTTCCTCAACCTGATAGAGTGGACAAAAGCTTATAGCTAACGACATACTTAAAGGTGAAATAGTGAATACTTTCTTCCTAAGACTGGGAAAAGGGTGAGGGTGTTGGCTCTTACTATTTCTATTTGACAAGGTATTGGAAGTCCTAGCTCATGTAACTGCTCAAGAAAAAGAAATAAAATGTGTATGTATATATATGGAAGGAAGAAGTAAAACTATCTTTATTCATAGATGAAACAATCATCTGTCAAGAAAATCTTAACTGATCTACAAAACTGAGTAGACCTAATATGTGAGTTTAGTGAGATTATAGGTTACAAGATCAACATATAAAAAATCAGCTTCTGGCCACCCTCTTTTAGGTCCTTCCTGTGCCCATCACCTCTCGAAAAAAAAAATCAATTCTATTTCTTTACATGAAATAAAGAATCAGAAATGCAATAAAATGACATTTACAACAGCATCAAAAATATGACATTCATATGGATCAATTTAACAGTATATAAAAAAATCCCACCCCAATATGTGTGAGACTTGTACCCAAGGAATGCAACTTGGCAAGGCTCTTACTACTTTCTGCCAAGTTGTTTTCGTGGACTGGTACATTCCCAGTAGCAAGATCAGCAAGTGCTCGCTTCACTTGTAAGCTTTGAATGTTATCATTCCCTTTTTGTAAGACTTTAAAATCTGGTTATATTAATATAGCATGAACATCAGGTGTTATTTTGCCAATTTTGAATTTTGCTTTAAAATCCTGAATTGCAAGTCATCATCATAATAATAGCTACCACTTATTGAATGCTTTTTTATGTGCCAGGAGGCACTTTAAGTACTTCAGAGCATTAACTAATTTAATTCCCACAACAACTCTCTGAGTTCGGTACTTTTAGTTTCCCCATTTTACAAGTCAGAAGCTGAGGAATCATCTGCTCAACAACACACTACCAGAAAGCGGCGGAGCTGGAACTTCATCTAAGGATTGAGCTTTTCAACCCTCACTGGGAATTGCATCTACAAGCATGATTAGCTCCCGTGTGGGACTTCCCAACAGTGGGTCTTTACTGAGACTGGGTATGCACGTTACTGAAATAAATATGGTGCTCAATGACTGTAGAAAGGCAGATCCTATGTGCTTCCTTAAAAGAAGGAACATAAGGGGACACAGAGGCTGCACCTAAGGTCTTGACCCTAAGATGCGTTTTCCTGGGCTCCTCCTCCAGAGACCCTGCTCCAGAGAGGGCGGGGGCAGGGCGGCTGGCGTCCAGGGATGTACATGGGTAACAAGTGCAATTGAAGGCGTAAGGGAACTTGACAAATATGAAGGTATAAAGACCCATTGAATTGAAAGTGTAAGGACTCATATAACACCTTTCCCAAGTACCATAGGACCTTATTTTCGTAATAGTCATGAAAATGGAGGACTACAAAGTAACTTTTCCCTGGCAGTTGTTAGGAAGAGGAGTGCATCACTTCCTGCCCAGACTCCTCCCCATTTCACCAGCCTTGGGGGGGGGCGGTTGGCAACACACAGCTTGGTCAGGTCTGGCGTCAGCATCTCTGGGGCCATCACCAAGTAGGGCCTTTCAAAAGTTAGGTAAGGCCCTGGTCCACTTCCACTTTTTTGAGACTTAATATGTTAAAAATGGAGACACTCAACACAGGGGTACCCAAATAGCAGTATCTAGAAAATGTTTGCATTGAGCAATGTAATGCTTTTAAAAAAAAAAATTATTTATTTATTTGACAGAGATAACAAGTAGGCAGAGAGGCAGGCAGAGAGAGAGGAAGAAGCAGGCTCCCCGCTGAGCAGAGAGCCTAATGCGGGACTCTATCCCAGGACCCTGAGACCATGACCAGAGCCAAAGGCAGAGACTTTAGCCCACTGAGCCACCCAGGCGCCCCAACAATGTAATACTTTTAACACAAAAAATTCAAGTAAACAAATAGTTTTGAATTCACCACGCAGCTATAAGATTTCCCTCTAATATTAATTCATGATAGGTGATACAGTCCAGAAATAGAGCACAGCTTTAGCATTGTACGACTATTTTTCGAGTTTGTGAATCTCTGTGAATATTGTTCATTTCATTTGGGGATAATGTCAGAGGTCTGAATTTGAGGCCCTTCCTGAAAGTGAGGTCTGAGCCAAAGAGCTCTCCTAGCCTGTCTTAGAATGAACCCCCTTTTAAGTATATTTTCTACCCTTTCAGTTCTTTAAACATGCAAAGAATTTTACAGGCAGTTTTTTAACCATCAGTGTACCTAAACTATTAAAGATCTAAGTTGATTGTGATTCCATTCACATAAATTTCAAAAACAGGCAAAACTAATAATGTGTGCTTCAAGTCAGTATGATGGTTACCATTTGTGGGGGTAGGGACTGGGGGTGGGCAGCAGAGGTTGCTTCTGGGGTGCTAGCAATGTTCTTTTTCTTGTTCTGGGGGCCAGTTGCATGATTTGCTCATAATTTGTATACTTTTTTTTTTGGTGTTATGTTTCAATACAAATTTTACTCTAAGAATTTTCCTGAACATTCGCAATTTACAAAAGTATGGCCACCATATCAGGAATCCCTTAAATTGGGACACCACATCGGATGAGTGGCTTATTCCTCTCCAGGAATAGCTCTCATTGGCAGGGACACAGAAAACTCATGGTGGATCCCTGCTGGTGTGTCCGGATGACCTGGTACCCCTGACCAGGTGGCCCATTAGGTTCTCCCTGGTAATTGTAGACAAACATGTGCCGTCTGTCACAAGCCCAAAAATGTGAAGCCTTTGACAGAAATTCCCCGGATGTGACTCCAGCTTGGGCAATCGTGGCGCCTCGGTGTCTCTGAATTACTCATTCTCCGTGTATGTGTTCTTCTCACCCTCCCCAACTTTGTTGTCCATAGAGATTCTGTGAGTGACAGGACAGAGTGGAACAGGGTCTGTTGAGAAGAGAGGGGGTGACTGCCAGCTGGCCCCGTGGGCTGTTTGGCCCCCAGGAGGCCATTCCAGACACCTGGTCCCATATGGCAGTGCATTCTTAGGGACATGAGCCAAGCAGTACCGAGGAGTCACAGAAACACATGCTTAGCTCTGAGGCTAGACCAACGGGAGTCGGGGAGGTGGAGTGGAGTGCCTTGGCTGGAGAGTTTAAAATATTTTACCACATGTCCTCATGGTAACTAGCTGTGTAGCTCTGTCCCAGTCCCTTTAGCCCTCTGAGCCTTGGGCTCCTTTTGAACAGAGGAAGGGGACAAAAGTGGTATCGCTTAAGTCCCTTCTAGTGTCTGAGATCATATAATTAAAATACTTGTTCAGTTTTAGATGTTCACCAGATTCCTTCCTCAAGTCCACCTTCCCTCACTGTGGCTTCCCTGTTATAATTATCTGTCATGGTCTAGATCAAATGTCACTCCCCACATGAGGCCTTCCCAAGTCAATGTCAACAGTGGGTCATACCTGTCAGCGAATTTATATCCTGTTATTTTTGCCCACGTCTTTTGATTCAACTCAAGATTGCACAGTCCTTGATGAAAACGACAGCATCATCTTGGTATCGCGATAGCAAGGATTCACAAATCTTAACTGACTAACCTACAACAGATTGCCCACCTCCAAATCACACAGGGAACTTAACAGCTCAGATTTCCAGGTCCAATTCTGGGAGATTCTGATTCAGAGATCTAGGGAGAGACCAGGGAACCTGTATTTTAACTAGCCTCTGAAGGGTTTTCAGGGCGAAGCCTGGCTTGAGAACTCCTTCATATGGTGATTTGCATTAAGTGTTTATGTATTGGCTGAATCGGTTAGAGGAATGCAATTTATCACGTTCTTTAGTCATCAAAAAATTTTCCTGAGTTCACAAAGATGTAAAACATGAAGCAAGATAGGGTGTTCAAAGCCACAATCATGTTGCCATGAAAATAATGTCCCCGAGTCTTCCAATAGCTATTTAGAAATGGCCTGTGCTGTGAAGATAGACTGAGTGAAATATAAAATTTTATTCTGAAAATAATGTGGGTTGGAGGGAGTTGGACCTGAAATAGGCAAAGTTTCTTTTAGAGGCTTCTGCAGTGCTTTCTGCCAACTCTATGCGCCCCCTACCTGGGTCCCTCTGGCTTTTTCTATCATCCCTACCAGACTAGGAGAAGGATTGTGTTTTTTTGCTTGTTTGTTTGTTTTCCTTCTTCCATCAAAACCTGTGATCTCTCATTCTCTCGATTTATTTACCCATTTCTCCATTTGATAAATGTTGACTGAGTGCTGCTCCGTGCCAGGAACGGGGCTAAGCCCTGGGAATGCAGCAATGAACAGAGCAGGTTTGGCTCCCATTCCTGTGGAATTTACACTCTTGTGGGGGGGAAGACAGATGTTATATAAATAATTACAAATATTAGTAAGAACCCTAGAGCTTTATCTCATCTCTTAAGTCTTTGACATCTAAACCATTGGCTGGTAATAACATTTCTTGAGTCCTGGCCAAAGAAATATAGGAGAAAGTGGTGCATGAAACTTCACAGAAGCATCCTTAAAAAGAATTCTCTCCTTTTACTCCTTTCTGCTGCCTGGAATATTCTTCCCAAATAACATTTGTAGCTTAAAAGACTTTTACACCTTACTTCAAGAGGACAGTAAAGAGAAGAGGGGAAGAAGTTGCAAAAGAAGATTTGTTGAGGGGATCTTTTCTGACTTTCTTAGAGTATGAAGCTACCAGGCTTGACCAAAATGTCTGCTTCTGCAAAATCGTAGTGACTTTTAATGTGAGGTTCCTGGAAAGACTTCCAGGGGGTCCATGAACCCTCAAAGACTATGCCAAGTTTTCTTCTGCCCAAAAGTTTATTCTTTTCTCATTCTCTCAAAGGGATATGTGGTCTCAAAAGAATAGAGAGAGAGAGAAAAAAAGAAAGAACAAGAAGGAAGAAAAGAAAGCAAGCAACCACTCTTTGGCTTTTCTTTTTAGCTAATGTAATTCAAATCTCTGTTCCTGTTGCAAAAAAACAAAAATGAAAACAAAACAAAACAAAACAAAAAGAGAGAGAGATGAGATGGAGTCCTTGTCCAAATGGAAAAAAAAATACGTTTATAGGATTGGGTTACTGGGTGACTTCAGAGAAATGAAATACCCACCCCCACCCAACTCTCCATAAAAAGGAATTAGAAATAGATTTTGAGGATTTTTATTTTCTGAGAAGGATGGATATATCCCAAGAGCAGCATTTGTGTACAACTAGAGAAAAATCTTCAGTAGTAAATATCCATTAGACATCCAAATCTTCCAAGTATCAAATAGCAAGAGTAAGTGAAACTTTTGTGCATGCAAAGCAAATTTTATTTAAGTGATAACCAAGACAATTCTTGTTGCTTCCTAAAGTAGGTGTTCTGTTAATAGCAGAACCAAAAGATACAGGAAACCAACCTAATATATCTTAATGCTTGTTTTTGATGCATATAAAAAATTCAAGAAATGGAGCATTTCATAGCAAATTGTGTATCTGTGCCATCCAGACTTTATTAGTTAGGATTGGAATCAGCTGTGAGAGGCTGAAAATCCAAAATAACAAGTGGCTGAAAAAAGATAGAAGTATATATATCTCATGTGAAAGTTGAGTAAACAGTCTAGGGTCGGAGTGATTGTTCACAGTATCAGGGAATTTTGTGTTACTTTTCTGTGCTATTCTCTATTCTCATGCTCACCTTATTGTCGAAGATAGATGCTCTAGTTCAAACCCTCAAGTCCACATTCCAGGCAGCAGAAAGGAGTAAAAGGAGAGAATTCTTTTTAAGGATGCTTCTGTGAAGTTTCATGCACCACTTTCTCCTATATTTCTTTGGCCAGGACTCAATAACTTGACCATATATATCTGTAGGGGAGAGTAAGATACACAGTCTTTATTCTGGGAGGTCAGAATTCTGGGAGAAGAAAGGGAGGACAGATACTGGGCCATACCAGCAGTCTTGGCCACTGAGTTTTTTTTTTTTACATATAGGTAGTTCGAATAGTTAACTTTGGTATAATATTCAGCTACAAGTCTTTAATGTGCCAATGCAATTTCTTGACCCTCATCACCCATTTCTGAAGCTACTTCTAATTAAATCTTGGCTGACATTAAAAAATAAAGCATGTTTTTCATTTTGAGGGTCTATCTGCTTGATGCTGGATGAGATTCAACGCCAATAGAAAAGGTCTAATTTATGGATTCTTGAGGCTCTTCATTGCCTCATCCTTTCTGTTCAACATCTTTTGGCCATTTTTCTTTAGTCACAGTCTCAAATGGAGAAAGAAGGATGAAAAAGAAATAAAGTCTAGATCAGATGGGTGTTTTGTTCCTTCTTAGCAACATTACTATAAGGGCTAAAGTAGAAGAGATAGAAAATAGTACAAGTTGTGGGGTTATCTGTCAACACTATAGTCCCTCATGCAGGCATTGGACAAGGTCCTTTGCATTGCCATTTGTAATCATAGCTATAGCCCTGTGAGGATGGTGACACCATCCCCTGACAGACACCCTTTGGAGAACAGAGGACACTGACCCAAAGAACCAGTTATGGAAGTGGCAGAGCCAAGACTTGAGTCAAGGTCACTCTGACCTCCAGACAATGCTCTTTCCACTGCTCCATCCACAGATTCCATCTTACCATGAGTTTTTGAGCATCATATTGCCACAGGAGAGGCTTTTTTTTTTTTTTTAACTTTAACATTGGCTTGGACTAAAGTAAACCTTGAAGATATAAACAAGTGAAGAGGTTCAGAGAGTTCTAGGCAGCCAGCTCCTCATGGGCTCTCTGCCCACCCAGATCTGGAGCATTGTATTAGGCAGCACTTGGGAGGCACTTGATATTTCCAGAGTGGCATCCAGGACTTTCAGCCCCAGTGGTATGTAGAAGATGAGACAGAGTGCTCTCCTGTAAGCACACTTTGAAAGAGCAAGGATGGTTTCAGGACAGCATTTCCTTGGCTTCTCATTTTTCAGCACTTGGAAGGGGAAAGTCACTGACTTGGGTGGAAGTTTGAATGGTACCTGTTTCTCCCTTTCTGCAGCTTGCGATGGAACTTTTTACTCACGAGAATAGTGTCAGAGCCTCACATGTGTTCAGTGCTTGCTTTGTAGAAGTTGCTGAGCTAATGTCTTCTTTTCAGACAATGTCTCTAACATTTGGGAAGCATTTCGTATGGGACTTGAACCTAGAATCTCTGATTGCAAAACTCACATGCAACCGCAAGGGCCGTGTACCTTGTTCACAAGCACACACCAGAAGCTAAAATGTAGGCAACTGAGAGTAAAGTCTGGAAGGAAAGGACAAGTAGAATATATTTGAATATACTCAGGAGAACTCTTTTAAATGGAATGTGTTCCATCTGATTACATGGAATAGGCTCTTGGGTTTGGCATTGAGAGACTGGATTTTTTTCTCAACTCTGTCCCTAACATGGAGAGTGTAAGTAGTTAGTGAGCAAATGATCTGAGGAAATAGGCAAGAAAGTGGAAGATGGAATGTGGGGTGGGGGGAGGTCAGGAAGAACACCAACAAAGGTTGCATCAATTGGCATGCTACCAATGTGGGCAATGGGGCTTCGGTTTGGGGTGCACTTTGGGAAACTGTAGAGCACACCTCCGAACTATTTTACTGAAAAAGGGTAACCAGGATTAAGATCCAATTCCTGTCCCCCATAATTGAGGGCTACTCCTGGAACAATGATTTTCACGCAGCCCTGAGCTATGAACAGTTGCACACACAATTCTGTGGTAGAGAGACCCAGAAAGCTGATGGCATATTCAGAAATTGTTTCAAGTGAACTCTGAGGCAGGCTAAGGGGAAAGGGGTATAGCCCAGACCCCATCTGCCTCTACTTGTTTCAGCTACTTAATATATGAATATACTATTGGAGAAGTCCAATAAAAGGCAACTTATTTTTATTACAAGATGATCACATTCTAAGTAGTGGTGTGTTGTGGGTTATTAGAGCTCAGGATTGCCCTTGCCCACTTAATGGAGAATAAAGTGATTAAGAAAGCCCTGTTGAGTCATGTGTACTTTTTCATCTCATCACCTTTTGTGCTGAAAACACTGAGATGACACTCCTCAGAAAGGCTTGATTGCAAGGTTGACTCTTGGTTGGCATCTGGATTTTGAGAGCGTTCCTACCATTCCCCAAATTGCTAAGAGCAGTTCACTCAGACTAAATTGTTTGTACAGTGTGGCTTATGCTGAATACCTTTTTCCTTCCAGGAGTCTGGGATTTGGGTACACATTGGACAGAGGGTGCTTACATGAGCAGCAGTCATAAAACCCAGGCGCCAAGTTTCTTGTGACGACCTTCCCTGGTAGACAACATTTCAGAAGTGTTGTCACAGCTCCTTGCTGGAAGAAATCTGACTGTCCTGGGTGACCTAACTGGGAGAGGACTTTTATTTAAAAATTTATTATTTGAGAGGGAGAGAAAGAGAGTGTGAGTGAGTGGGGAAGGGGCAGAGAGAGAGGGAGAAAGAGAACCCAAGCAGGCTCTGTGCTGAGCTTGGAGCCTGACGTGGGGCTTGATCTCATGACCTTGAGATCATGACCTGAGCTGAAACCAAGAGTCAACTGAGCCACCCAGGTACCCCTTTTAATTTTAATTTTTAAATTTTATTTCTTCCAAAAAAAAATTTATTTCTTCCGCTATTGTTAAGACACAATGTTACATTGATTTCAGGTATACAGTATGGTGATTCAAGAACTCTATATGGTATAGGCAGTGCTGGCCTCAAGTGTAGCTACTGTCTGTCACACTATTAAAATGCCACTGTTTGTATTCCCTATGCCGTACTTTTTAGTCCTGGGACTTATTCATTCCGTAGCTGGAAGCCTGTCTCTCCCACTGCCCTTCATCCATTTTGCCCATTCCCCACCCACCTTTCCCCTGGCAACCAGCAGTTTGTTCTCGTATTTAAGAGTCTATTTTTTGGTTGGTTGGTTTGTTTTGATTTTTAGATTCCACATGTAAGTGAAATCATATGGCATTTTTCATTCTCTCTCTGGCTTACTTCTCTTAGCATAATACCCTTTAGTTGCATCCATGTTGTTTCAAATGGCAAGATCTCCTACTTTTTATGGCTGAGTAATTATTCTCTTGTGTATATAAACTACATCTTCTTTATCCATTCATCAATCAGTGGACACTTAGGTTGCTTCCATATCTTGGCTATTGTAAAGAATGCTGCAATAAACACAGGGGTGCATATATACTTTTGAATTAGTGTTTTCATTTTCTTTGAGTAAATACCCAGTACTGGAATTATTGGATCATTTGATAGTTCTATTTTTGATTTTTTTGAGGACCTCCATACTGTTTTCCACAGTGGCTGCACTGGTTTGCATTCCCACCAAGAGTGCATGAGAGTTCCTTTTTCTCCAGATCCTCGTCAACACTTGTTATTTCTTGTCTTTTTGATTCTAACCATTCTGACAGTTGTGAGGTGAAATCCCCTTGTGGTTTTGATTCGCATTTTCCTGATGATAAGTAATGTTCAGCATCTTTTCCTGTGTCTGTTGGTAATTTCTCTGTTGTCTTTGGAAAAATATCTATTCAGGTCCTCTGCCCATTTTTTAATAGAATTGTTTTTTGGTGTTGGGTTGTAGGAGTTCTTTATATGTTTTGTGATTTTTTTTATTATCGTTTTTATTTTAATTCCACTGTAGTTAACATACAGTGTTATAGTAGTTTCAGGTGTAAAATACAGTGATCCAGCAATCTCATTCATCACCTGGTGCTCATAACAACAAGTGCTGTCCTTAGTCCCCATCCCCTATTTCATGAACCCATCCACCCACCTCCCTTCTGGTAACCGTCAGTTCTCTGTAGTTAAGAGTTTGTTTCTTGGTTTGTCTCTCTCTCTTTTTTCCCTTTGCTTGTTTGTTTTTTTTTTTTCCTTAAATTCCACATGAGTGAAATCATGTGGTATTGTTCTTTCTCTGACTGACTTATTTCATTTAGCAGTATAGTCTCTGCATCCATCTGTGTCCTTGCAAATGGCACATTTCATTCTATTTTTATGGCTGTAATATTGCATTGTGCATATATACTACACCTTCTTTACTCATTCATCTATCAATGGATACATGGGCTGGTTCCAATTTGGCTATTGTAAATAATGCTGCTATAAGTGTAGGGGTGCATGTACCCCTTTAAATTAGTGTTTTTGTATTTTTTGAGTAAACACCCAGTAGTGTGATTACTGGACTGTAGGATAGTTCTATGTTTAACTTTTTGAGGAAACTCCATACTCTTTTCCACAGTGGCTGTACCAGTTTGCATTTCTATCAACAGTACAAGAAGGTTCCTTTTTCTGCACACCCTCACCAAAGCTTGTTTCTTGTGTTGTTGATTTTAGCCATTCTGTCAGGTGATATCTCATTATAGTTTTGATTTGGTTTTCTCTGATGATGAGAGATGTTGAGTATCTTTTCATGTGTCTGTTGGCCATCTGGATGTCTTCTCTGGAGAAATGTCTGTTCACTTCTGCCCATAGGATCATTTGTTTTTTGGGTATTGAGTTGTATAAGTTATTTATTTTGGATACTAACCCTTTATCAGATATATCATTTGCAAATATCTTCTCCCATTCCCTAGGTTGCCTTTTTGTTCTGCTGATGGTTTCCTTTGTTCTGTAAAAAGTTCTCATTTTGATGTAGTCTCAATAGTTGGTTTTTGTTTTTGTTTCCCTTGCCTCAAAAACATAGCTAGAAAAATGTTGCTAAACCCAATGTCAGAGAGATTACCACCTATGTTTTCTTCTAGGAGTTTTATGGTTTCAGGTGTCACATTTAGATCTTTAATCATGCTGAGTTTATTTTTGTGTTTGGCATAAGAAAGTGGTCCAGTTTCATTCTTTTGCATATAGCTGTCCAATTTTCCTAGCACCATTTGTTGAAGAGATTGTTCTTTCCCCATTGCATATTCTTGCTTCCTTTGTCAGAGATTAATTGACAAATAAGTGGGGTTTAGTTCTGGGCTCTCTTCTGTTCTCTTGATCTACATGTCTGTTTTTATGCAGTACCATATTGTTTTAATTACTGTTTCTTTGTAGTATATCCTGAAATCCAGATTGAAATAATATCTCTGTGCTCTTTTTTCTCAGGATTGCTTTGATTTTTTAAGGTTTTTTTGTGGTTCCATACACATTTCAGGATTATTTGTGCTAGTTCTGTGAAAAATGCTGTTGGTATTTTGATAGGGATTGCATTGAATCTGTATATCACTTTGGGTAGTATGGATATTTTAACAATATTAATTTTTCCAATCCATGGGCATGGGGTATCTTTCCATTTGTTTGTGTGGTCTTCAGTTTATTTAATCAGTGTTCTATAGTTTTCAGGGGAGGACTTTTAGAGTCTTGTGCCTGTTGTGTTCAGACTTTGCCCCACGCACCTCTTCTCTGCAGACCCCTTTTATCTGCCGACCTTGCTTTATATCTTGCTATAATAAATCGTAGCCATGTGTGACTATTTACTGAAACTTGTGGATCTTGCTAATTAATCATCAAACAAGGGAGTGGCTTTGGGGGTTTCTGGCATACCTTCATAAGGTTATTTTGATAGCTGAGTATGGCTAAGGATGCCATTGATCTGGGATTAGGAGTGGATTGATGGTAAGATTTATTGCTTGATACCAAGATGGTAACTGCAAGACCCAAAGAGCTGTGGAGTTGTCAGAAGATGGAAAAGATGTAATAAAACTTCAAGCATAGGAGTTGGACATGGCCTTAGAGGTCATGTATCCATTTAACAGAAAGCCTATGGTCTTCCGCCTGGCCATGCTGCACCACTCAGCTGGTATGGCCAAGGCCTGGCTGCTACTGGAACAGCCCAAGAGGTGATTCCATTCTTCAGTATGATCCCATTCTCCACCCGCCCCACCTTCACCTCCCCTTCCTGCCAAAGAGTTAGCATTATTTATTAATGTACCTTCTTGGAAGGAGGAAAAGCAGAACACGTGAGCACTTAACGTGTCTGCCTATCTCTGGTCCCTCTCTCTTGAATGCTTAGGCCAGAGGGGCTGGCTTTCTTTCTGTAGCCCCTACAATCACTTACATTAACCAGCTACATACCAGTATGGCCATCATGGGTGTTCTTCTCTGGCTTCTTTCTGATTGGCCAGTGCCTATATTAAATATATATATATTTTAAGAGAGAGAGAGAGATCACAAGTAGGGAGAGAAACAGGCAGAGGGGTAGGGGGAAGCAGGCCCCCCACTGAGCAGAGAGCCTGATGTGGGACTCGATCCCAGGATCCTGGGATCATGACCTGAGCGAAGGCAGAAGCTTAGCCCACTGAGCCACCCAGGCACCCCTAATATTTGATAATCATCCCAATCCTATGTCACATCCCTCCTCAAGCAACCATCAAGCAACAAGTTTCAGCTTTGCTAGCATAGGTGGAAGGGGTGTCCTCTCTATATTCAGGAAAGATCTCAGAGCTGGGTGCCCTATATTCTGCCCTTGATATATTACAGCTGGGACATAAAGGAATTTGAAAACCTCCTCTCTGGAGGGACCGCCAGGCCATACAATTATTACCTGGCTGCCCAATCTTACTTCGACTACCAGAAGCTGCATATGACTTTCTTTTCCCTTGCGGTAACAAATCCTGCTTCTTCCCCAAAAGATGGACACTTCAGGCCAGCTAGGGCAGGGGTCCTATTCTCAGAGAAGCAAAAAGAAAAATGCTTTCATAATTTTCATAATGTTATCCCAGAGTTGAGTTAAGCATTGTGTCAGGCACTGGGGACCCAAAGATGAATGATACCCTCATCCACCTGCAGGAAATAAGTAATTACAACCAGGTAATTAGCTCTACAGTGGCGATGTGTTCAAAAAGCCATGGAAACTCAGAGATCACAACTAACCATATATAAGGGAGTAGAATAACAAAAACAATATTAGCTATAATATATGGAGAGTTTATTTGCTAGGCACTGTGCTAAGTGACTTAATTTACTTCTCTCAATAACCCTATGGCTTACATGTCATTATTTCTCCCATTTTCCAGATGAAGAGCTCCAGGCACACATGTCCAACATGGCCCAGCTGGTAGAGGTGGAGCCAAGTTTAGCGTGGACAATCAGGGCCTAGTGTCTCCATTCTAAGAGATTCTTTATATTCCCTCCCTCAAGGGAGGTTTTCCAGAGGAATGTCATTTGGTATATTACAATTTCATTTGAGGGATGTGGAACTAAGGCCCAAGGTCAAGTTTCTAAGGCAGGTCAACGTTTTTACTTTGGTTCCAGGTTGCCTTTTCCAGTGGACCTGGCACTGAGGTAGGTTGGAGAACTTCCCTTGTCAGGGACCAGGCAGAGGTCAGGGCAGGAGGTCACCTAGCTCCTGATCCCACTCCCTACTCTTCCTGGCTGGTGGGAGACCATGGACAGCTCTGGGCCCAGAGAGACCAGCTCGTAGGTATTGGCCCCTTGGACTGAAGGGGCCGCAGGTAGATCCTGGCAGAGGGGCATCTGTTGCTTTGAAGATTTTTTTTGCTGGGTCTCAATTTGGGTCCCTTAGAAGCAGATCAAAAGTTGCTGAGCGAAATTCAGGCAGGAGAGTGGAGAATAGGGAGATAGGGAGAGGCAATAGAGAAGGGAAGGCCGCCAGGAAACAGTGCTTTTTTCAAGCAAGTCACCTCTGTTGGCAACTGAAGCTGAAAACAGTAGAGAAAACACCGTGCGCCCAGAAAGCTGGGTGTTTATAATTGGCGGAGGACTACTCCCCAGGGTGTTAATTCCACGGCACTTCCCGCCCGCTATTAGGCGGCAAAGCAGGCTCCAGAAGCCAGTGAAAGCCCTATGGCAAGTGAATGCTGGTGCTGTTGTGGAAGGCAGGGCTGTGTGCAGGCAGCGGCAAAGCTGATGGCATCTGGATGGGGCATCTCTATGGCCACCTACAGACTGAGTGAGGGATAGAGCCCCAGAACATGCGTGTGGCTGCTGCTTGGTGGCATTTTAAGGCTGGTGACTCTGTTCCTGAGAGAGCAATGAGGATGGGGCTGGGAATCCAAAGGCCCCGGCTCACCAGAGGAGAGGGATGTGGCCACATGGCTCTGCCAACTGCCCAAGGCATTCATTCCCCTGCTGTACTGTCCCTAACTGCTCTGCTGTCCCTTCCTGGTCAGCCCTCCCAGACTTCAAAATGCTGCCCCTGTGGTTTCTGACCAGTTTCTCAGTGTTCTGGGCCAAATTTCCTGGAAGTGAGTCTCTCCCCAAACTCCCAAACTCCTGTTGCCTGAAGGCTGGGCAGGAATCTTGCTGTCATGAGCTTTGTCACTTCAACTCCTGGTGTCATATTCCAGCCCCAGAGCTGGCTAGCCCCAGTGGATAATTTTAATTTGTTCTCTTTGCCTGGCAGTTAAAGCATGTAAAAGTTCAGTAGAGGTTACTACTCTCTTGCATCAGGGAGGCAGCTGTCAGCCTGAATGAGAGAATGCTTTCCCTGCTTCCTGAGTTCTTTGGGAGACGTACACTGTTCTATTCTATTATTTATATGATTTTTTTGTAGCGTTGTTTTTGAAACACACACAAATGTGCATGTATAAAAGGCTGGAAGCAAAAAAAATAAAAAGAGGCTGGAAGCATTTTCATCCAAACATTACCGCTCCTTGAGGACTCAGGATAAAGACAGATATATAGTGTTCCTAATATCAACAGTCAGTTGAGGGAAAATGTTCACTGAAAGTACTTTTCTGCCACCTGAACGTGTGTGTCTGAAAAGAAGCCACACATGGAGGTCCTCTCCAATGTTGTCAGTGTCTCAGTGTCCCTAATTCCCGCAAAGCAACTGGCTTGTAGTGAAACTTGACTCTGAAAACAAAAGCATACCTTTTCGGTGTTCATTCTCACTTGATTACCTGTTTCACAAACTAGGATAATGTGGTTGAAAGGAATTTTTAGACTTAGAAAAGTGTGGTACTGAGTAGTGCTTTGACTTAGAGTTGCTCTGAGAGGCCCCAGGCTGCTGTGTGCTTCTGTGCAGCTCATACCTTGCATTATTCTAGAGTTCACACTGTAATCTATATGAATGATGCCTCCAGAATTTTTCAGTGTACAACCTGAACAACCATATACAGTGACATGAAGGGACGAATGAAAACCTATGTATGCAACTCTAAAACTCTGAAAATACCGAGGTTAGCCAATGAAACCTAGAGGTAGTTAACTGTTAGCTATTTTTTCCATCTTTTTAAAAAATTATTTTTATGTTAACCATTTTTAAAAGCTTATTGTTACCAATAAGCATAACCCACTTAAGAACTCCTGTGTATCTTAAGGTAACTCTAATCTTTACCACTCATATTTATTCAGTGTTGTCTCTCAAATTTCTCTGGTTCCTAATAAGCTCTTCTCTAAGCTCTGAACACTAAATACAAAATACTTTCTCTTCAATGTGGAATGTCGTCATTTTGTGTTTACTATAGGCTAGTTCTGTCCAATAGACTTTCTGTGGTGTTGGAAATGTTTTCTATCTGTGCTGTTTAATGAGACAGCCACGAGGTACATGTAACTATTGATCATTTGAGATGTGATAATGTAATTGAGGAACTGAATTCTAATTTTATTTAATTGTAATTGATTTAAATTGAAATAGCCATATGTGGCTACGGCTACTATCTTGGGCAGTGCAGCATACCCTTAGACCCAGTACCATCCATGATTTCCAATAAAATTTTAATAAAATCGTGCTGTCACAGCCCATGGGGACCCTACTTAAGGGTAATATGTGACTTTGCTCTGGCAATAAAACTTGGCTTCATTTTTATGTATAACATGTTCTTAAAAGTTCTATGTATAGAGAGAATTTTTGCATAAATCATATTTTTCCATTTACTCCTATTATAATTTCGAGATGGCATCGCCTCCAAAATATCTTTGATCCCAACATGTCATAGATGTGATGCTCGAGACTGTTAACACTCGCTTTAAAACGATCGTTTTTAACATCTTATCTCTTTGTGTCTACTTTTCTTGACCAACACACATCCAAGGAAGGTTAAGCAAAAGGAAGGTCTGGTTGTGATGAGCACTGTGGGGAGTCTTTCTCTCTCAAACCCTGCCAGTGCTTGGCGCCTGGGAGTCCATGCCGTGCACCCTGGTGTCAGCTCTTGTTTTTGCTGTGCTTGTCGCCTCTTTGCGAACGAGGCTGGAGCTGTGGGCTCAAAGTCCTGGGCTCCTGGTGGACACCTGCCAGAGCACACACAGGTCTTGCTTTCCCTTCCCTTAGGTCCTGGAGAACAAACGCACTTGAGAATCAATGCTGTGGGGGATAATCTGGGTGTGGAGATGGGGAGGGTGAATTGAGGTCGGTTCATGGTGCTGGGCAGGAGCTGGGCTGGCCTGCTGCCAGACTGTGGCAGAAAACAAGTAAGACATGGTTTCTGCTTTTTTTTTTTCTTTTTCTTTAAAGGTTTTATTTATTTGTTTGGGGGGGGGGGGGGGGGCGCACAAGCAGTGGGAGAGCAGCAGAAGGAGAGGGAGAAGCAGGTTCCCTGTTGAGCAGGAAGCCCGATGCGGGGCTCTATCCCAGGACCCTGGGATCATGACCTGAGCCCAAGGGAGAGGCTTTAACCCACTGAGCTGCCCAGGCGCCCCTGGTTTCTGCTTCTTATGAGGAGTCTGCAAGCGGTGCTCCAGGGACTGTTGGAGAAACCAGGGGAAGAAGAAAATCCGAAGTAGCAAGCATTCAGGACGGCTCTATTTTTTTCCTCAGAAGACTTTCTGTCCTGATATTATACATCTGAGAAGTGATCACTAGATCCCAAAGTGGAAGCAACAAACCTGAACAGTAAAGATTGGGGAGAGTGCTTGACGTGCTCCTACGCCCGTAATGCCACCTGAGGGGCACAGAAAAGGCCTTTCAGAGAAGGTGGGCGGGACAGCCCTGTGACCAGCAGATACCACTTGACCTCTCCCTGCCCAAGTCTCCCAGCCAAGATTTTTATAAACCACCTTCAGTTTCCCTTTTGTTCCAAAGAGCAGAATGAGTCATTTCTGTCCCACTTGCTAGTTATTTAAAAACAAGCAAACAAACAAATAAGTAAACCTGTTGAAAGTCTCAACTTTACACTCCTAAATAAAATGCTCTAAATCCCTCATTCTTTTTTCCCTTTAATATTGAAGTCATCATTGTGTGAACAGTGAATGGGAGGGCTTTGGGGGAGCATCAAACTCCCCAAGTATCTGTGTTTCTTGCAGCCTTCCAGGTGGTGCTAAATAGAACTATCTTACAGAAAGCGCTCCCCCCGACCCCCATCTCCTACTGTGGTCCTTATTTACCTAGAATGTTCTGGGCATGCACATTTTGAACCGCTGCCACCAGAATCGTTCTGCCACTTGAATGGATGGCATACTGTATATTTTAGGAAGAAAATTTACCCAAGAGTTAAAAACTCATGATTGTAAATATTCAGCAGGCCCCTAATTTATTGTTTCAAAATAGTTTTTGTGATGCAGAGGACATGTTTTTCTTTCAGCTGCTCAATATTTATTTTAACATATTAAACAACCTCAGAAATATTCATTGCACGGAAACCTTTCTACTTTTGAGTGGGTTAAATTTACCAGCCCAGATTAATGCTATAAATTACATTTACATAATTCATTTCCCACTAAGCAGTATTTATTTAGCTGGCATCTCTGCTAATATATATATTTAAGAAAAAAAGCAGTACCTGTATTGTTGCCCACGTAGCTAATTTAGCCTAAGCAGAATTTAGAAGGCATCTCAGCGTTCCTTTGTTACAGGGCTCCCCACCCCCCCGCCCAACCATCCAACATCTGAATTATACAATTAAACAGCGTGCGTGCGCGCGCGCGCGCGCGCGCGCGTGTGTGTGTGTGTGTGTGTGTGTGTGGTCTGAAACAAGGAGACAAACCCGCTACACAAAAACCCAAGCCTCCCTTATTTTTGCTTTTCAGAGCATTGTGTGATGTCCTTACAAATCACCTATTACTTGTGCTGGGCTAATTCTGTGCGAAACTGAAAAGGAGGCAAGAGAGGAACAAACTGGGTTTGAAGTCAGATGGAAACTTTGAATCTGGCATCTCAAACCCAGATGTATTTGAAATGGCCGGGAAGGTAAAAAGAAGCAAGAGATGGTAGGTCGACAATGCACACGGGGTCCCAGAGAGCCTCAGATCTTTCAGTTTGCATTTACATCTATTTTCCCAGATGAGGGTGAGGGCCATCAATGCATTTGCTGCTGCAATTTCAGGTTTTAGAATGTTTTGGACAATATGCCTCAAATCACGGCAGTAATTGGAGGACCCTTCATTGCTGAGTGTTGTGCCTGTAACGACGCTCGTAGCAGAGAGGAGCCCTCGGCTTCACCTCACCAGGCTCGGTGTTGTGTGACTGGCACCAAAACGGGCATTGTTTGCCTCAATTTCTCCTCTCTCTCTTTTTTCCGCCCCATAGTCTATTAAACCTCTTTGTTAGGAGACCCAGCTGCTTGTTTTCTCTCAAGATAATGACTGAAAAATACGCTTTACAAAAATCATGGGGAAAATGATTTCTGGATGGTCGGTCTCCTCTTCGTTTTTGCTGTCGTCTGGCTGATGATGACTTTCAATAATCCCTGGGTAATAAAAATTCATTTGAACACATAGACCAGATATGGAGTTTAGATTATTCCAGAAACCAGGGACCACTGCCCTCCTTTTCACCTTAACGTGGACTTGTCTTCTCTCTCTTAATAGTCTCTTTGTAAAACTCGGGAGATCATTTCACATACAAAAAGTATACTGTTTGCTGAGTTTTCACGAATGTATAGTCCCATGTAACTACCATCCCAACAAGATCCAGAATGTTTCCATCTCCTCATTCCTTGTTCCATCCACCCACTCCCCACAAAGGATTGCTGCTGGACTGTTACCGCCATGGGTTAGCTTTGCCCGCTTCTGAACTTGACAGAGAGCCATCATACGTACACATTCTTTTAGGTCTGGCTTCTCCCTCAGCGTGTTTTTGAGATTCATGTTGCCGTGTGTAATGTTGTGTGTAATGATAGTTTGTTCCCTTGTATTGCTGAGATGAACCCTATTGGAAGGATGTACTATAGCTTGTCTATTCTTTTGTTCCTAATTATGTAGAATTGTTTCCAGTTTTTAGCTATTTTTTGGAAAGATTTTATTTTATTTGACAGATAGAGATCACGAGTAGGCAGAGAGGCAGGCAGAGAGGAGGAAGTAGTTCCCTGCTGAGCAGAGAGCCCGATGCAGGGCTGGATCCCAGGACCCTGGGATCATGACCTGAGCCAAAGGCAGAGGCTTTAACCCACTGAGCCAACCAGGTGCCCCAGTTTTTAGCTATATTTGAGTAAAGCTGCTAGAATACTTATGCCTAATATTTTATGTGGACATTTGCTCTCAGTTCTCTGGGGCAAATACCTAAGCCTGCAACTGCTAGGCTGTGTGGTCGATGTATGTTTTATTTTATGAGAAACCACCAAAAAGTTCTCCAAAGTGGTTGTACTTTTCTCTGTTTCAATGAAAAAACAAAAACAAGAACAAAAAAAGCGAAAAGAACCCAAACCCACAAAGACCCACTGATAACTTGAAAACCGACTTTGGGTTTTGGTGAATTAGACCATGAGATTAATGAAGGGACCCAGGGGAGATATGTTCTGCCTGGTTCTTCGATTTACTTTTATTTGGGGAAGTACCTGGTTTTGTATCAGAAAAGTGGTAGTTGCTTGCCCTCTTCCTCTGCCCCCCTCCTTTAAGAGAAAAGGCCTGGAGAAGCTTTGGGCAAGTATCCCCAGGAAATGAGCCTTTGCATCTGATTCCCTGTAAAGTGTATTTCTGATAGACCATTCATTTGGGTGATAGGGGTGTCTCAAACAAGTCCAGATCTGTAGGTTCCATCCTGAAATAAGAGCATCTTTTTGCAACAGGGGCTCAATAGGTACCAACTCTTCCCTTGTAACAAAAGAATCTCCACCAAAACCAACCAAACAAAAACACCAAAAAACCAAACAACCAACCAACCAAACAAAAAACAACCCAGAGGGGAAAAAAATCCCAATAAGATGACAGATCTCTCCTATTTTACAAGACAAAAAGCCAGGCCCCCTTTGTAAACTGCTAATGTTTTACTGGACAAATACTAAGACCTTCTTCACATAGAAGGCCCACCTGTCTTATAAACAGCCATAAACCAACAAGCTTAGAGATTTTGCAACATATTTGTCCTGATCTATTTACCATGGTGTTGCTGAATTTAAAGAAAATCCACTGCCTTTACTACCTTCTTTGTGAATTCTAGCAAACCAGGCAAGAAAGTGAGGTGTGGGGCTGGGGCTATGGGCACTGCCCTCTTCCTTTCGTTGGGTGGATTTCATAACCAGCAGAGTCCTACTTTAAATTCAGTCTGTGATCTCTTAGTTTTGACAACAGATGCCAGATTCCATCTCTACTCTGGCCTTACAAACAGATGCTCAGTTTGTGTAAAAGCAATTAAAGGAAGAATTAGTATAATGGTGTGATACATGGAATTATTGAATTACTATATTGTACACCTGAAATAGATATAACCTGATATTATATATGATTTCTATATATCATATGTATATATATAATGAATTTAAAAAATAGTTTAAGGATTGAAAATGTCTTTCTCCATTCATTCCCCATTCCTATGTGATTCACAATCCCAATTTGTGATTCATATTGGTATATCAGATTATTCTGGTTAAGTGAAGCCATTAAAATGAGAATATTTGAACATATATGTGTTAATTTTATTTTTAAAAGGCTCCAACTTAATAAGAATATTAATAACTCGATTAAAGACATAGACAGGAGATCTGGCCATACCCCTTACCAAAGAAGATATATGGATAGCAGATAAGCATATGAAAATGTGCTTGATACCATAACTCTTTAGGGATTGTTAATTAAAGCAACCATGAGCTAACATCACACACCTGCTAAAATGACGAAATTCCAGAACCCTGAAAGCACCAAAGCTGGTGAGGACGTAGAACAGCAGGAATTCTCATAGAATTTTTTTTTTTTTTTTTTTTTTTTTACACAAAACTAAACATACTCCTCCCAGAGTGTCCTGCTCACTGGTATTTATACAAATGAGTTGAAAGTTTATGTCCACTTGACACCTGCACACGGATGTTTATAGTACCTTTATTCATAATAGTCTAATTAAAAAAAAAGATGTTCTTCAGCAGTGAATAGATGAACCAATTGTGGTACATCTGATGTGGAGTTGTTGAATGCAGCAGTGAAGAAAGAATTTTTTTTTAAGGTATATATTTTTAGGATTTAATTTATTTGAAAGAGAGAGTGAGAGCATAAGCAGGTGGAGGGGTAGAGGGCGAGGGAGAAGCAGACTCCCCGCTGAACAGGGAGCCCCATGCAGGGCTTGATCCCAGGATCTTCAGATCATGATTTGAGCTGAAGGCATACACTTAACTGGCTGGGCCACGCAGGCGCCCCGAGAAAGAATTCTTAAGACATGTATGGTACAACTTAGTAAGTTAGTTTAAGTAGCACGGGAGTGTACCAGTGGCAGAAAGAGCTGCACTGTTTGCTGTATGAGGCTTGTGATGATATATTTAGTAACCAAAGGTAAGGGGGCATCCAGGGAGTTTCTTTGGATTTCTTTGAATTTCTACTCGTAAAACTACTTTTGCAAGATTCCTCTGGTGCTTATCATTTAGTTGGATATTAACTATCAGTGAGATATTCAGGCAGTCATGAAACCCTTAAAGAGTGCTGCAACCAGCCCATATTTGATCCTTATCGAAACTATGCGAGATTTAGGTCAGCTTACGAGGCTAAGGGTAAATATTTTCCTGCCTCTGTCCCTCATCACATCTACACAATGGTATATTATCCAGCACTGGAAAGAAATGAACTAGCAAGCCATGAAAAACCATGAGGGTAACTTAAATGCGTACTACTGAGTGAAAGAAGCCAGTCTGCAAAGGTTACTGTGTGATGCCCACTGCATGACATCTGAGAAAAGGTCCAACTGCGGACGCCACAGCAAGGTCAGTGGCTGCTCGGGGTTGGGTGGAGGGAGGCTGGATAGGCGGATCACTGTTTTAAGTATTTGAGAATCTTCATGGCAGTGACTGTTCTGTGTGATGCTGTCATGGTGGCTCCCTTTGTCCAGACTCACAGAGCTTACAAAACAAGAGTGAGCCCTCAACTGTGACTGTGGATGAGAAGGATGTTAGTGTGGGTCGCTGAATGTAAGCACACGTACGGTCTGGTATGGGATTGTTTGAGTTTGCTAAGGCGGCCGTAATAGAACACCACAGATTTGGGGGGGGGGGGCTTAAACAGCAGAGATTTATTTTCTAGCAGGTTCTGGAGGCTAAAGTCCAAAATCATGGCATTGTCAGGGTTGACTTTTCTGAGGACCCTCCTTGACTTGCCACTGACTGCCTTCTCCCTGTGTCTTACCAAGTCTTTCCTCCGTGGGGTGCGTCTCCAATATCTCTGCATGTCCAGGTTTTCTCTTAGAGGGACATCACTCAGAATGGAGTAGGGTCCGCCCATATGACCTCGTTTAACCTTACTCCCCTTCTTAAAGGCCCTGTCTCCAAATACAGTTATCTTCTGAAGTACTGGGGGTTCTAATTTTAACATACAGATTTGGGGGCCTCACAATTGGCTTACAACAGGATATTGATAGTGGGGGAGGCTGAGTTTGTGTGGGACCAGGTCGTTCATAGAAACACTCTGTGCAAATTTTGCAATTTTGCTAAATTTGAAACTATTCTAAAAAATAAAATCCATTTAAAAAACAAAGTCTCCAGGTCTTTGAACTCATGGGTGTTGTTAGACACAAAAGCCACAATCATACCCTTTAAACACTTGTTAATGTTTATCAGCCCACTGAAATGTGCCAGGTACTGGTGTAGGCAGTGGGGGATATAGCAGTGGACAAGGCAGACAAAAATACTTGTCTTGTTGGAACTTAGCTTCTAGAGAAGAAGGATAGACAATAAAAAAGATAACTAAGTAAAACCAAAAAGTATGTTAGACTGAAGGATGTTCTTGCGTTGCAATTATGAAGCAGTGGCCATTAAAGTCTTCATTAAGAAGTTGACACGTGAATGACACAGAGTAAACAAAATATTATTTGGGGATTAGCATTCAAGTCAGAGGGAATCTCAAGTACAAAGATGCTCAGGTAGAGGTTACCTCGTGTTGTTCCAGCAAAACAAGCTACTCTGTGTGGCCTGCGAGAGTAGGGAGTAGGAATGGCTCAGAAAGGGAACAGGCCTCTGAGGTCATCACAAGGACTATGAATCTCACTCCGGGAGATGGAAGTCACTGCAGGATCTAAAGCAGAGTATTGACACGACCTGCTGATGTTTTATTTTAATTAATTAATTACATTTTAATATTTTATTTATTTATTTGAGAGAGTGCACAAGAACCGGGGTGGGTGGTGGGGAGGGGCAGAGGGAGGAGGAGAAGCAGACTCCGTGCTGAGCGACTCAAGGCTCTTTAATTCACTGAGCCACCCAGGTGCCTCCCGCTGACACTGTAAATAGATCAATCTGACTCCTGTGTTGAGTCTAGACTGCTAAAGAGAGGCTCCTGAGGGGGTCTATTCCAGTAATGAGGTGAGGGATGATGGCGTTCAGACCAGTTGGTAGCAGGGGAAGGGATGGAAACTGGTCAGATTCTGGATATATTTGAAGCTGGATCTGACAGGAAATGCTGAAGAGGTATAGATAGGAGAAATAAAGAATAGTTGAGTAGCTCCATGGCTTTCAGCCTGGATGTCTGTAAGGATGGAGATGCCACCATCAGTGATGTGGAATCATGAGGAACATGTTTTCCTACTGGAAGACCAAGAACTTAAAAACATGAGTAAATATTGTGACCTTGGATGTGGCAACAGTTTCTTAGCTATATCAAAACCACAAACCCCAGCAGCAACAAAATAGACAAATTAGGCTTGACTGAAATGAAAACTTTGGTGCTTCAAGAAAGTGAATCAAGAAAATGAAAAGATGATTGACAAAATGGGAAAAAATATTTGCAAATCATATATCTGGTAAGGAACTCGTGTCTAGATAGGCAAAGAACACTTGTGACTCAATAACTCAGAGACAAATAGCCCAGTGAAAGAGTGGGCAAAGGACTTGAATAGATATTTCTCCTAAGAAGATATGCAAATAGCCCACATAAGCACATAGGAAGGTGCTCCATAGCTCTGTCCATCAAGGAACTGCAGGTCAAAACCACAGTGAGATGCCCTTTCACACCCCCCAGGATGGTGACAATAAAAAATGTCCATGACAACAAGGGCTGGAGAGATATTGAAACCCTCACCAATTGCCAGGGTGAATGGAAATTTGTGCAGCTGCTCTAGAACAAAGCACAGTCTGGCGGTTTCTCAAAAGGTTCAACACAGAGTTACCATATGACCCAGCAATTCTACTCTTAGGATATAAACCCAAGAGGAATAAAAATGTGCCTGTGAGGGGCGCCTGGGTGGCTTAGTGGGTTAAAACCTCTGCCTTCGGCTCAGGTCATGATCCCAGGATCCTGGGATTGAGCCTCACATCGGGCTCTCTGGTTGTCAGGGAGCCTGTTCCCCGCCCCCCCCCCCGCCCCCGCCTACTTGCAATCTCTGTCAAATAAATAAATAAAAATCTTTTAAAAAATGTGCCTGTGCAAAGATGGCTATATCAGTGTTCATAGAAACATTATTTGTAATAGACAGAAAATGGAAATGATCCAAATATCCATCAGCTGATGAATGGATAAATACAATGTAGAATGGTCCCAGAATGGAATATTATGCAGCCCCAAAAGGAACAAGATACTGATGCATGCTACAACATGGATGAACCTTGAAAACATGATGTTAAGTAAGACTTAACATAAAAGACTATATGATTCCATTTATATGGAAGGTTTAGGATAGGTAAACCATAGAGACAGTTGGATTACTGGCTGTCTAGGGCTAGGAGGAATGGGGAGTAGGGAGTGGCTGGAAAGAAGATGGGTTTCTGTTAGGCTGATGCAAATTAATTGACTTCTAAAATTGTGGCAATCGCCGCACAACTCTGGGAATATGCCAATAGGTATTGACTTATAACACTTTACATGGGTGAATTATATGTCACCCAAATGAAGTCTCAATAAGACAAAAAAAAAAAGTTAAGAAAAATAAAATCAAGAGCTCACTTTTGGACATGGCAAATGTGGAATGTTTATGAAATCCAGATGAAAATGTTGGGCTGGGAGTTGGAGATACAAGTTAGGAGTTTACAGGAGGAGTCCAACTGTAGCTAGAAATGTGGGAATTGTCAGTATCATGTATGTGACTGGATGGTCACAGAGAGTGAAGATAAATGAACAAGGGAAGTCTGAGGATTTAGAGTTTGGGTGAGGCAGTGTGAATCATTAGCTCAAATTCATCAGCTTAATGGAAGATCAAATCAAACAAAGTCCGAGGGGGCAATAGTGAAAGTTTTGATTCAAAGGCAACAAATCAGCCTACTCAGAGAATCTACCCTAAGCCCATTAATCAGGGAGATATTGGCAACTTTAAATGAATGTGGCTTTGTCCTGAATGCAGTGGCTCTGAAATGCCACAGAGAATGCTACACTTTATTTCAGGTTTTCTAGATGTTTTTATTAGCAGTTTTTCTAATGTCCTGTAGGCATGAATGGATCTTGCCTGAATAATCAGTTGATGGAAAAGCCAAAATGTGGATTAGGCATCTTTTTTCCTCCAGGTCACTGTTGAAAAAAATTTCAGGTTAATTGTGCTAGAGTCAAAGTCAGTAAGTCTGGAGAGCCAAGGATTCACATTTTTTCAGCTGTAAAGCAGTGTCTGGGTGACATAGGCACCATATGCTACTTGGGGAAGCAGGTCAATCAGTGGAAAAAGTGTGGACCACTATAATTTTTTCGCTTGTCTAACTACAGAAGTTTCCTCACTGGTCTTCCTTGATGCAAATTCTGGCTCCACCAATGTTTAAATGTTTAGCTTTGGACAAGCCACATAATTCTCTCCAAAGTCTCAGTTCCTTTTTATGGAAAGGGAAAATAATTGGGACTACCTTGCACTGTTCTAGAAGAAGTGAAGTGAGAGAGGGCATGGAAAGTTCTCAGTGCAAGACTTGGTACGCCATAAGTTTTCATTAATGAGAGGACTCTGTAGATACTCTATACACATGGTTTCCAAATCAGGGAAAGCCAGTATTTGTCTCCTATATGTATACCACCTTATATCTATTTGTTAGACCTGGTGTGAAATCTATGACGGGTTTATTATTTACCTGTCTGTCTTTTCACTGGACTTGGAGCTACCCAAGGCAGTGATGGATTTCCATTTTTCTGTTGCCAGTGTCTTGCACAGTGCTAAATAAATATTTGAATGAATAATTGAAACATCTCTCCCACTGTATGGGTTGGAAAGAAAAAAAAATACCAATTTCACCGATGTCCACCCTACTGAGGACTTTTTTTTTTTTTTTTCCTACTGAGGACTTTTCACAGTGATCCCAGTCTTCTCATCTTTGTGTTTGTGGATCCTGGTCCAGTGCTTGGTATCTAGTAAACATTGAAGGAATGACCAGATAGATAAATGAATAATTCCAGCAGAATGAATGAATGTAATTAAATGAAGGAATGAGTAGATGAATTAATTAAATTAGATAAATGTAAAAATCAAAACTATGGATCATAGGGAGTACTAATGACTAATTTATTTTGTGCTTGATTGTATGAATGATCCAACTAATGTTTGCAGTGGAGGGGCACCTGGTTAAGCTGGCCAGGTTAAGTTGGTTAAGCCTCCACCTCTTGATTTAGGTTCAGATCGTGACCTCAAGGTCCTGGAGATGGAGCCCCATATTGGGCTCCACAATGAGCAGGGAGGCTGCTTAAGATTTTCTCTCTCCCTCTGCCCATCTCCTCACCTCTCCACACCAGTGCATGCTCATACTCTCTCTATGATAAAATAAATAAAGTAAAATAAAATGTTTGCAGTGGAATGAATGCATGTAATTGAATGAGTGATTTTGCAAATGCATTTAAAGGATAATTTAAATGATTGATGGAAGGAAGGAATGAGCAATTGAATGAATGAAATTGGATGAATATGAGTAAATCAAAGAGTAGACGAGCGATTGGCTGAGTTAACAAGTGAATGATTGAAAGTGAACATAAAAGTATTGGATTGCATGAATTACTGGAGAAATTTTATGCATCACGCTCTTGGAACTTAAATATCTTTATCTCTTCCCCAAGTCTTTTACTGATTAGTGAGGATGGACTAAAAGAAGAGTCTACGAATATATCTATATATGTGTTTATATGTGGGGGGCTACATCCCTCTGGGATTAGGATGGAGTCCCTTGATCTTCTTTGGTCTTAGTAAACAAAATGAGAATCACACCATTGTTTGCAGACAAACTTGGAGCCCTCTGTGGGAATGGACAATAGAGAATGCATTGAAGTCTTCCCTGGGTGCTAAGAGGCAATCTCATTTCAGAGAGGAGTGCTAATCTACAGATACTTCCAGCCCCTACTGACCTTGGGCTTCTTTCCACTAGTTGATTATGACAACCACACAAGACGACTCATCTGAGTTGAAGAAACGAAGAACTGTAAATATAACGGACCATGGTTTACAAAATCATGGGAAGAAGGAGGTTTGGGGCCGATAACCCAGAGAAATGGACACTTGCTGATACAAAGTACAATATTGTTCAAAGACAAGACTTGGGAGTTGAGGAAGGGAGGAAGATGCTCTAAAAGTGAATGCAAGAGAACTTCTGCTTTCTGGTTGGGGGATGTAAGTTGCTTAAAAGTCTTCATTCCTTCTTAACGACAGAGAAAAAGATGAACAAACTGAAAAATCAATAATGCTTCCTAGATCCGTCCGAGAAGAGAGGTCCCAGAGCAACGGCACTGCCCTCAAAATTTAACAGCCAGGCAGGCAGATACATAGAACCCATTTACCAGAGTAGAAATTCACCAGTGTGAGCCAGTCCTGCGGTAGGAAAACCTGACCTGTCATTGATGAATCGTGGGAGGTTGACTATGGACAAGCCTGAGAAAGGAAAAACTCCGGGCTGGGGGATCCCTCCCACTTTGTGTTTTACCTCCAGGAACTCTGCCAGCTTCCCACAGTGAAGATTTGAGAAAAAGCCCCTCAGCTTTCTGGTAGGAGAGGGGCAAAGCAGCCATTTAAAAATACTCCAGAGCATTCTGTTCTGTTTAACATAGCCTGCCCTCAAGTGAAATTATTTAGGCAAGCCTCACCAACTGGAATTTTATGAGAGCCTAACCAGCCTGGAAGAAGGAAAACACCTAACGCCAGCATGCTCTGACCTCCCATACAGGGAAGAGAGAGATCCGATTCCCTTCTCCTCCAGGCTTTGACGTGAGAGAAAGGAAACATCCCACTCCAGTCCGCTTGAAACCTCTTGTACCATCTGAGGGGATGAAAAGAAAAAAAGAAAAGAAAGAAAAAATTGAGAAGCACTTGTGAAGTCCATATGGACTATGGACTATGGGGACACAGGCTCACGAAAAGACAGAGACCAAATCTCAGGACTGTGGAGTCCTTTCCCCTCCACTGACAGCTGACCACTACATTACCAAAGGTTTATTTCCCACCCTTCATTTTAAAACATCAACCTAGAATTCTGTACTTGGTGCACTTATCCTTCAGAGGTGAAGGAGAAATTGTCAAAACTTGGAATCAACCAGTATACCCATCGTAGGCAAATGGATAAATAACCAGGTGTAGCACAGCAAGGCCATGGAATATTATTCAGCCCTGAAAAGGAGGAGCTATCAAGTTATGAAAAGACATGGAGAAGCTTAAATGCATATTGCTATGTGAAAAATCCATCTGAGAAAGTTATATACTGCATCATTGCCACTCTCTGACATTCTGGAAAAGGCAAAACTGTGGAGACAGTGAAAAGTTGAGTGGTTGCCAGGGGCTAGTGGGGGAGGGAGGAATGAATATACAGAACACAGAGGATTTTTAGGGAGTGAAACTATTCTGTAGGATACCATAATGATGGGTATATGTATGTCTTTATACATTTGTCCAGACCCACAGAAGGTACAGCACTAAGAGTGAACCCAGATGTAAACTATGGACCTTGAGGGAGGATGATGAATCAATGCAGGCTTGTAGATTTTGACAAAGGTACCATTGTAGTGCTCTGTAATGTGTATAGTGGGGGAGGCTGTGCATGTGTGAGGGAAGAGGACATTTGGGAATTCTCTGTACTTTCCACTCAATTTTGCTGTGAACTCAAAATTGCTCTAAAAAATAGACTTATTTTGAAAAAAAAAAAGCTAATGCACATTCTTTATCTGTAACTGCTTCTAATTCGTAACAATGAGGAAAAACAGCTAAAAAGAGCAAGCTTTCAGGGAGAATGTACAAAATAATGTGGAGAGCTTCAAAAATGATATCGGTTGTACATGCAGGTCCCAGTTCTTTATTCATCAGGACTGGTGGGGATGTTTGACTGGAGAGTATCAGGTTCCAAACTCGTAGAGCACAGAGGAGATCCAAAGTCACCCCCGCATGTCTCTCAGAATATGAATTTGGTGTGTGAAAAAAATTTTATTTTTAAATTTGTAAAAAATTATCTCAAATTTTTCTTCTGGGTGGGTGGAAAATTTCATGTTGGTTTTTACTGGAGTTCCCAGTCTTTACCCCCTGGGTTCAAAAAGGCGCTGAGGTTTTAAATATTGGCAAGGCGTTGGCGAGTGAGCCAGTCACCTCTACGAGGCCTGCCTGCTACTTTCAGGTGTGGTGGCCCCGCGGTTTCCTGGTGAAGCGTGAGGTCCAAACTAGCTGCCTAGTTTATGTTTTTCCAGTTAGAATAGAAGCATTTGTAAGCGAAGAAGAGGAAGTGGGAGCAAAGACGGAAGAGAGAGGAGAGAAAACAGAAAGGAATCCAATGAGGTGCAAATGTCAGTGAGGGAATTTTGGGGTTGAATCAGTAAAAAAATCTACAGCTGCCCTTTATTGAGGAGATGGCTGGTTGTTAAGGAACATTTCTTAGCTGGATGGTCTAAATGGTCTAAAGCACTAAATGTGCTTCTCAGTTGTGTTTATAGGAGTTTTCCTCTGTTCTGAGATCAGCCTCTGAGAGTCAACATAATGTCCCATTAGAACATATATATTTTAAAATGTAAATGAGAAATGTTATTTGTTTTCCTCCATGGGGTGGGGATGAGCTAGACACAAAGACCCCACCATTTCAAGTGTCCAGAATGCAGTTCTCTTTCTCCAAGGGATGAGGGCTTAAATGTAGCTTTCAAGCATCTGTCCCTGCGGTCTGGGAAAACCACCACAATGGGTCTTTAGTCAGGAAGCAAGAACCCCTTTGCTCTTGTAAAAGACATGAATACTGGGAATGCTCGAAGGTTGGAACCCTGAGGTGAATTGGTCTGGAGGGTGATGGTAATGGAGTATTATTTAACATGTTGTTCTGTAGATTTGATTGCTGTTTTGAGTTGTGTCGGGAAGTGCTGCTTGTGTTTGTAAGAGTTTCAATGTCCCTGTCCTTGCTTGTTTTAGGGAGGTGTTTATGTGAATATTAAGATCGCAGTTGAGTCAAGGCTCAAAGGTGGTTCACACTGGAGGGGAGCCTGAGAAGAGGAACTGTACTGGGTTTGGTCATGCCAGACTGGGTCTCACAACCATATGGTAGAAAGCTCAATGGATTCTTCTGGAAATACATTGTCTTGTCAAAGGCCAGAGGGAGTAGGCTGTAGAGTAGGATTTTCTTTGTGTGGTACTGGACATGGCCATTGTCAACTACCCTTGTAAGAAAGCCGGATCTGGAGCAGAAAGGGATGCAAGGCTCAGTGTGGGGTAAGGTGAGAGGAGTAGTTCTTTTCTCTTGTGCTCTTGTGGATGCTGATGCCCGTGACTCTAAATAGGAGAGGTAACTGAGGACACCTCTCACGTCTACTTGATGCATGAGAAGGATCAGCCAAACGCAATCACAAGAGGCCTATCAGTCAACTATGGAGAATTGCATCTGCTGTCAAGTTTGGCTTTCTTTATTATTATATTCCCATTCTGTTAACTCCAAGCCCCCATAAAACCCTTTTTAGACATGATGGCTTGGTTTCTGCATTCATTGAAAGAAGTTCAGAGAAAGGATCCATTCCTGGGGCCGAGTGAGACAGCAGGAAACAGAAGCAGCTGGAAAGCAGGTCCAGGGACAACAGGGGGGCCACCAGCAGCTGCCAGACCCTCATGAGTGATCGAGGCATCAATCACCCGTAAAAACAGCATCATGGTGCATGGATCAATTTCGTGGGAGTCCAAGAAATGCTGGTGACGAGAAAGCTGGCGGAAGGCCTGGGCTTCCTAAGGCCAAGTGGACAGGACCTGAGGCGCCATAGGTGTTGCGAGACCAAGAAATGTAACTTTATTGTGTTGTTTAAAACTGGGGAAGCCTGGAAATTTGAACTCTATACTGTAAGAGACGGAGGCTTGGTGATTGTGGTTGATTCTTGCTCATTATGTTGCCGGAGGAATGGAAGGAGCTCACACTGGGCTGGAAAATAGGGAGTAAGCCCTGATGGAGAGGTACATTCTGCTTCCATTCTGTCAAATTAGAGACACAATGTAACACTCTCCAGCTAATTAGCTACAAAACACTGGAATCAGCGTTCATGCTCTGAATCTCAATACAGGTCCCTCCATTTGTGCATTCACACCATTTTCTTGATTATCAAATACCTTCGCAAATAGGACGGCAGATGTTCCCTCTCACAACTTCAAACACACATCTGTTCAAATCATTCGTCGCCTCTAGCCCATTCAATCGTTAAGCCCCTATATTTGTCTTGACATCTGGGGGCTGGCTCTTTGCCCATCCAACAAAGTTGGGTAACATGGAGTTATTTCCTGGACTAAGTTAGTATTCAAAGTTGGGGATGGGGTGTGGAGACCTGAAAGTTATGTCTGAATGCTTCCTAATGAGGTAAATATTAATTTGCCCATAACCAAACTAGGAGTGATTTTCTCTGGGTGACAGGAATGTTCATTATTTTTATTTACTCATTTCTATTCCTAATTTTACAAATGAACAGATATAATTTATAATAATTTAAAAAAAGTATGGCTGTCTATTTAGGACATTCTAGTCAGAACTAACTTCCTCAGTCCTCTGTTCCAGGCTTAGCATTGTTTAAAGAGATGGGTGGATGGCATGGTGGCTGCTCTTTAAGATGGTGACCGTCAGCTCTTTCCCTCCCTGCCTCAAGAACACCTGGTGGCTGTAAGGGAAGCCTGTGGAGTCTAGCCACAAACAGAGGCTGCTTGGAGGTGGCTGCTGAAGAATCACCTGGCTTTTCCAGATGAGCACTGGACACGTGAGCAAAGATACCTTCAAATGACAATGAGTCCCAGCTGTGGCTAGACAGCAACCAAACGAGGAACCCCAAGTGAGGACCACCCCACCCCGAACCATGAACGGTAGTAATACATGGTTGTTTTACTCTGCTAAGTTTGGGTTGGGGGGTGGTTTGGTATACAGTGGTGATAACTGGAACACTTTGAGAAATAATCTTACAGAGGAGCCCCTGGATGGCTTTGTCAGTTAAGCATCTGACTCTTGATTACGGCTCAGGTCACGATCTCAGGGTTGTGAGATCGAGCCCTACATTGGGCTCCAGGCTGGGCATGGAGCCTGTTTACGATTCTCTGCCTCTTAAAAAAAAAAAAAAAAAAAAAAAAAGATTCTCTCCCTCTGCCCTTCCCCCTTCATGGTCACACATGCATGTGCATGTGCTCTCTTCAAAAAGAAAAGAAATAAGCTTGAAGGATTGTAGTTTGTATTTTAATCAACATTCTCAGTCTTCTGTTAATTTTCATGATAAATGATGGTAGCTTGAAAAAATGGCACGATTTATGTTTTAAAACTGTATTTGACTGGAGGGCAGTGAGCTCATTGATTTAATGTTTGAAATAAATTCAGATATGGAGATATATATCCATTTATATATATACAAACATATATAATACATTGAAGAGAGCAGAGTAGGCCTCATGTTTATAAGCAGCTGCTGGTGTGATTTTTTGAAGGAACACGGAAAGCTGCCCCAAAGATTTTCCTTCTTAATCATCCTGATTAATCCACTTTTATCTTATCTTCTTAGGAAGGATAGTATGCAAGTTTTCTGAGGACCCCACAATACCGACACTCGTCATTCAGTGTGATCGGCTAGCTGAACTCTGAAGGGATGTCCTAACAGTGTAGATTAAGGCACAGCTGTTTTGAGCGAACTATAAAGGGTCTGAGCCTGTGTGAGAAGCTAGTGTGAAGGGGTCTGGGTAAACTTTCAGGCACTGGGATGAGGCTGGGGACGGACCAACTCTGAAACAAACCTTTCTCGCTTATAAATTTTGTGCGGAGGTAGTCTTACTTAAAGCCAATCATTTTGGGGTGACACCTGGGTGGCTCAGTCGGTTAAGTGTCTGCCTTCGGCTCAGGTCATGATCTCAGGGTCCTAGTCATTTTTTCTTTTTGTTGGAGCATCTTCTATTCTAGATACTATAGTCAGTACTTTTTAACCCTATCATGAGCCTATAATAGGGCAATCTTGAAAATGAAATGGGCACTGTTTATAATTATATTTTTAATCATTATAAAAAGTACCCTATGGGCTGGGACCATTCCAGGCCAATCTAGACATATGGCCACTCCTTCCATGAAGCAAACACAATAAACTCCCTGATTATAGAGATGAGAGAACTGAGGCTTCAGGAGGTTAAGTTACTTGCCCAAGGTCACCCAGCTAGAAGCAGGATTTGAATCCAAACAGTCTGGCTCCTTAGTCTACACTCTTTGCCACTACAGGTCACATGTTATTGGCATAACTATTGTTTAATGCAGAAGTCACACACTGCATTTGGTTCACAGATCTGTTTTGTTTGGCAATTACATTGATTTAAAAAAAAAAAAATCAGCCTGAATGCTTTTTTACCCCCAGCTTACTGTTTTTATTTATTTATTTATTTTTAAATTGTATTTTATTTTTTCATTGTTCCAAGATTCATTGTTTATGTACCACACCAGTGCTCCATGTAGTACGTGCCCTCCTTAATACCCACCACCAGGGTGAGGCAACTGCCTATTCTAGTTCACCTTATAGTTTCCCTATGTTTGCTTGTTCCATCTGACTCCTACAAGTGTGACCTCTGGAAACATTTTGATTTGGCAATTCCTGAAGTAAGCTTTTACCCGGCATCCTCTGGTGTTCCGCAGCCCACGCCTGCTCCTTTCTACCCATGGGCCAACTGTCTTTCATCCACTTAACTCTTTAGTCTCTCTTTTGCAGAAAGACTAAACTTCCCACCTCTGGACTGGACTGGACTTCCCACCTCTGTTCCCATGTACCTGTAATTACAAAAAAGTTCCCAAAGTTAGCTGGGTGTGACTTCCATTTCACAGGATCACTCCAATCAATGCATGTATAAGTATCCAATGATCATTTGGAAATATCCCTGTTAATTTATGAATTACAAGTCACAGGTAGTGACTATTCAAAATACAGTAAGCATTGCTGAGCGTTTACTTACTAGCTTAAAATTCCAATTAGGAATCCTTAGGCAGATATCACGTATTTTAAAGTGTTTGTAAAAATTGTATGGGTTTTTGAAGATTTATTCCTTAAGGAATTTTATGTATTTGGGGACATTCACTTATATAACTAATCAAAGGCATCAAACTTTTGAGCAGGTTAAAAATGGTTGAATCATTCTGCGAAGCCATAGAAGAAATGCTAATGAAATATTAAAGAGAGCACTTAGATTTCAAGAACAAAACGGAGAACATCTTCCTGATAAAAGAGAAGAGCAATTGAACATGAACAGAGAGGACGGACTCAAGAAACAGAAGCACCAGAGGCAAATAATCACCAAGCTCCCATCAACATGAGAGAGCGTCACTTGGGAGATGGATGTCACAGCTCCGAGCCCGAGAAAGACCTTAGAAACTGTTCTCATCCTTCATACCCTCTGATAAAAATATACTTTTCCTCCTGAAGGAAATAGCTTCTTTCATGGTTAGTCTTTCCAGTGCCCATCAACAGCTCACTAGAATGAACTTTTTAACAGAATCTATTTAAACTTTCAGAAATTTGTATTTAAAGGCTTGCTCAATAATTTGTTGGTTGGATTAATTAAGGATTGTGTGTGGGAGGAATGAGATTTTTAATTTACTTGAGCTCCTAAATATATCTAAATATAATATATAGATAAGAAAAATATGTGGGTTTTTATTAATAGCTATTAAGGTCTATTAGAATGAGCATTGTGATCCCAAGTATAGCTGCTCAGTATCTATTATGCATACAAGTCGGCAACTAAAATTCTTTCTTTGGGTCTTAAAGATAATACAGAGAGAAAACGTTCTCCTTTTAGTAATTTAGCTTATACTGGGGCCAGGAGGAAGGATGCTGGTTGTAGAGAATGTTTCTTTTCAGACTTTCTTGTTGAACAAACAGTTCAAGATTTCTATATATTCACGCTGATGTATATGCACAAATAAGCAGTTGGTAAAAACCTGTAAGTTAGATCACATGAGCTCTGGGATGCCTTCTGGCTTGGAAATTCTGGGTTTTAAGTGGCTGATCAGCCATTTCCCCCATCTGCTCTTGCATTGGGCCATTTTCTCCCAGGAGTCTTCTGGCTGCCAACGGGGATTTCATGTTCCATTCATGGTTGAGGTCAAGCTTGGTATATTACCTTAGTTCTGGCTAACTGATTTCACATTACTGGGAAATACAATAAGGAGGGAGAACTTCTCAAAATATTTTATACAAGTTTGCTCTGTGGAACTCATATGGAATATGATTTTCTTTGGACCAAATAGCCTACATTAAAGGGGATAGTTTTGAATTTCCACTTCTGTTTCCCTCCTTAAAGATTTATTTATTTATTTGAGTGAGAGAGAGAGAGAGAGATAGATAAAGAAGTGGGAGGGCCAGAGGGAGAAAGAGAAAGAGAGAGTGTCTTAAGCAGACTCTGTGCTGAGCAGAGCCCATGATGGTGCTTGATCCCATGACCCTGAGATGACAACCTGAGCTGAAACTAAGAGCCAGATGCTCAACCAGCTGTGTCACTCAGGCACCCCATCGACGTGGTTTTTGTTTCTCCCAATCCAACCCTCTCTGTTTGTAGTAGGTGTCTGTTGTTTGCTCGACTACTTCGGCACACTGCTATCTACCTTCCTGTGAAAATTTTTCCCTTTTAAAATTTAAGCCATGAGCATCATATTGGGGCTGCCACCTTTTTAAAGATCTCATCTTCTTGAGTTGTTTACTGGTTCAAGGCCGAACACCTGGCCTATCATGGACCAATTAGAATCCTTCCCCAAACCTTTTTAACTAGGGCCAGAGAGTCAGGTTTTCTTTGTTGGCAAAATTGGAAGATGTAAGTCTGAGACCTGCTATAGGTATGTTTCTTGACATGATTCAGCCACTTTTAACTTACCTGACACTTTTAAAGTCCATCTGACAGAAAGAAACCTACAGTTCAGGAGAAAAACTTCGCCCCCTCCACATACACACAATACTAACAGCAGTTATGGCTTGGTTTCAAGGTCTTACTCCTATGACTTTCCTGATATTATATAGAGCTTCCTACTAAATATGAACTAAGATAGTTCAAGGTGAATTGCTGATGCTTATAACAACCATGTCCAAAATAACCAAAATATGAAGAGTCCAGGAGTCTATTGACAGATGAATAGATAAAGAATATGTGATATGTGATATATATATATCACATATTTTATATATATATATATATATATATATATATATATAT
>NC_081565.1:67909683-67962888 GCF_022355385.1 Mustela nigripes | reverse complement strand
AAAATATTAAAAATAACTATAAATATAATAATTTCTAATGAATATACAATATAATAAAATGTTAACTGTGACATCAAAAATATAAACTGGGAGGGGGCACTTTTGTATGCGTTCATGGTTAAATTCTTATAGTTTACAATAGATATTTATAAATGTATGATGTATTCTATAACTCACATGGAACCACAAAGGAAAAGCCTACAGTAGATACACAAAAAATAAAGAGAAAAAAATCAAGGCCTACCACTGCAGAAAATCATCAAATCAAAAGGAATAGTGCAAAAGTGTTTTAAAGAAAAGAATTATAAGATAACCAAAAGACAATTTATGCAATGTCAATAGTAAGTCCATACCTATCAACAATGACTTTAAATGTAAAAAAACTAAATTCTGCCCTCAAAAGACATAGAGTAATTAATTGGATAGATTAAAACAACAACAACAACACACACACACACACACACACACAAATACAAACCCAGGAGCACCTGTGTGGCTTAATTGTTTAAGTGGCTGCCTTAGGCTCAGGTCATGATCCCAGGGTTCTGGGATCAAGCACAGGTTGTCATGTTCCCTGCTCAGCAGTGAGTCTGCTTCTCCTCCCTCCATCCATCCCCCACCCCATTCATACTGTCTCTCTCTCTCTCTCTCTCCCTCAAATAAAAATAAAGTCTTTAGAAAAATCAAGCCTACAAGCGACTCACTTCAGCTTTAGGGAAATATGGAAACTAAAAGTGAAGGGATGGAAAAAGATATTTCATGCAAATGGAAGCCAAAAGAACATAAGGGTAGCTATAGTTATATATGACAAAATGGACTTTAGGAAAAGACTGTAGCAAGACACAAAGAAGGTGATTACATCATGATAAAGGGACTATGGAACCCAGAAATGGACTCTAAACTGTATGGTCAACTAATCTTTGACAAAGCAAGAAAGAATATCCAATGGAAAAAAAGACAGTCTCTTCAATAAATGGTATCAGGAAAATTGGACAGCCACATCCAGAAGAATGAAACTGGACCATTCTCTCACACCATACACAAAAACAAACTCAAAATGAGTGAAAGACCTAAATGTGAGACAGGATTCCATAAAAGCCCTAGAGAGAGCATAGGTAGCAATCTCTTTGACCATGGCCACAGCGATTTCTTGCTAGATATGTCTCCACAAGGCAAGGGAAACAAAAGCAAAAATGAACTATTGGGACTTCATCAAGATAAAAAGCCTTTGCACAGCAGAGGAAATAGTCAACAAAATTAAAAGGCAACATACAGAATGGGAGAAGGTATTTGCAAATGTCTTATCAGGTAAAGGGCTATCATCTAAAATCTATAAAGAACTTATCAAATTCAACACCCAAAAAACTAAAAATCTAATAACAAAATGGGCAGAAGACATGAACAGACATTTATCCCCAGAATATAAACAAATGGCCAACAGGGACAAGAAAAAAATACTCCACGTCACTTGGCATCAGGGAAATAGAAATCAAAACCACAATGAGATACCACCTCACACCAGTGAGAATGGCTAAAATTAACAAGACAGGAAACAACAAATGTTGGCAAGGGTGTGGCATCTTACACTGGTGGTGGGAATCCAAGGTGGAACAGCCATTCTGGAAAACAGTATGGAGGTTCCTCAAGAAGTTAGAGATAGGGCTACCCTACAACCCAGCAATTGCACTCTTAGGTATTTACACAAAAGATACAAATGTAATGATCTGAAGGGGCACCTGCACCCCAATGTTCATAGCAGCAATGTCCACAAAAGCCAAACTGTGGAAAGAGGGGTCCAGATGACCATTGACATATGAATGGATAAAGAAGATGTGATATATATATATATATATATATATATATATATATATATATATATATATAATAGAATATTACTCAGCCATTAAAAATCCCCCAAATTTTACCATTTGCAACAACATGGGTGGGACTAGAGTATTACGCTAAGTGAAATAAGTCAATCGGAGAAAGACAAATGCCATATGCTCTCACTCATATGTGGAATTTTAGAAACAAAGCAGATAAACATAGGGAAAGGCAGGGAATAATACAATAAGATGAAACAGAGAAGGAGACAAGCTATAAGAGACTCTTAACTCTAGGAAACATATAGGGCTGCTGGAGGAGAGGTGGGTCGGGGGTGGGGTCACTAGGTGATGGGCATTAAGGGGGGCACTTGATGTAATGAGCACGGGGTATTATATGCAACTGATGAATCACTGAAGTCTACTTCTGAAACTAATACACTATATGTTAATTAATTGATTTAAAAAAAAGCCTAAAGGCAATAGACACTAAGAGCATTAAATCCTTCAAGGTAAGAGCATGCGTCCTGCGGTCATATTGCTTAGGTCTAATCCTGGCTTTACTAACTGTGACTTTGGACAAGTTGCTAGTTTAACTTGTCTAGCAACAGTGTATTTATGTGTGAGAGGGAGTGATATTGGTTCCTACCTCACAAGATAATGATGAACATTAAAGTATACATTATTTCAGTTACATATCACTGCATAATAAACCACCTCCAAACTGGGTGGGTTAAAACAATATCAACTATTTTTTGCTGATGACTGTGAAATTTGGCCATAGACACAGCTAGTCTATGCTCTATATGGTATGGTGGTAATGATTCAGTTGGGACCAGAGGATCCAAGGTGGCTCAAAAGTGTAGCAATGAAGGCTTGGGGACTGGCTGATTCTCTTTTCTCTCCCTCCATTGTCTCTCAGCCTCCAGGCCCATTCTCTTTCCCTGGGACCCTTCTTTCCTTCAGGGTGGTTCAACATTTTTACTTGATGGCCAGTTTCAAAAAGCATGAAAGGAGAAGGTGCAAGACTTCTATAATTAGCTTCCTATTGCCACTGTGACAAATTACCCTAAACTTGGTGGCTTAAAACAACACGGATTTATGACCTTACAGTTCTGGAGGTCTGAAGTCTGAAATGGGTTTGACAGGTCTGAAACCAAAGTGTTGGCAAGTGTTCCTTCTGGAGGCCCTAGAGGAGAATCTGTTTCCTTAACTTTTCCAGACTTTGGAGGCTGCCTACATTCTTTGGCTTGAGGCCCCTTCTTCTACCTCCAAAGCCATAAGGGTGAAATCTTTAAATCTCTTATTCTTTCTCTGACCTTTGCTTTCCTTATCACATTTCCTTCACTGCCTCTCCAGCCTCCATCTTATAAGAGCTCACATGATTATGTCGGGCCCCCCGGAATAACCCAGTACGATCTTCCATCTCAAATCCTTAAATTAGTCACATTGGCAAACTTCCTTTGCCATATAAAGTAACTATTCACAAATTCCAGGAATTTGGTATGGATGTCTTTGGGAGTGAGGGAGAACATTTTTCTACCTATCATAGTCTACCCTCTGGCTCTCAATGATTCATGTCCATCCCACATGCATTTGCCCCATCCTAGTTTCCCCCAAAGTTCCAACCCATTACAGCATCAACTCAAAGTACAAAATCTCATCCAAATTTTGTCAGCTCAGAAATCCCTAATCCCATGATCTAAATAGTCTAAGTTGGATATGAGTAAGACTCTGAGTATGATCCATTCCTCTCTATTTGGGGACGCACAGAACTAGAAAGCAAGTTGCCTACTTCCCAAATACAGTGGTGGAATGGGAACTGGTAACAGCTATGGAGATTCCCGTTCATAAATAAGGAGATTCCTGTTCACAAATGCAAGGAAAAAAGGAGTCACCAGTCTCAATTTTTTAGTACAACTGGACAAACTCTGTTAGGTTTCAAAGCTGGGAATTAATCCTTTGTGGCTCTACCTTCTGGGCTCACAGCTCTGCCTTTGGAGTCATCCTTACTTTTTCACAAAAGGTAACACTTATTTGGAGCTAAATAATTTTATCATTTTTGTTGTTGTTGTTACTGTTTGTTTGTTTGTAAGAGGAAACTTAGATACCACCTCTTGATGGGGATCATGGTGGAGACTTTGTAACCATTTTGAATTTGTCACACACCTATATATAATACAGAGAACATACTCAGCACGTGATGAACAATCTATAGATTATTATGATCTCAAAACTGCTGTTAACTATGACTTGATATTATGGAATCTGGATAACATGAACATGAATATTCATTAAACTATTATTTTGTGTATGCTTTTCATTTTGTACAATGAGAAGTTTTTTAAAAACAACTATTTACATAATGTTTTTCCTTTCCTTCCTTTAAAAAAAATTTAAAGATTTTTATTTATTAGAGAGAGAGAGAGTAAGTACATGTGTAAGCAGGGGGGAGGCCTGAGGTGGGAGGGAGAGGGACAAGCAGACTCCCTGCTGAGTGCAGAGTGACTTCGGCCTGAGACCAGGAGACCCTGAGATCACAATCTGAGCTGAAAGCAAGAGTTGGACACTCAACAGATTGAGCCACTCAGATGCCTCCTTACTTCTTTTAAAATCTTTGTTTCCTCTTTTTTTTTTTTTCCTTTTGTCTCCTAATTCATGATGGTCACTTTTCCCAGCCATTTTCCTCTGTACTGAGGATTTGCAAGTTGATAGCTATACTGTGATAATGGTGCTTATGGAGAGGGAGTACCAGACAGCCCCGGGGAGGTGGAGGGCAAAGACACGGTGAAGACACACCCCAGGGGGAAAGTCTGGTGGGAAGAAAGGAAAGCTGGCCTTATGTCACCAGAGAAAGGAGGAGGTTGTGTTAATCACAATGACCCCAACTTGGCTCAGTCTCCTCTAAACTCCCCGTTGACCCCCATGTTTTTTTTGAAAATCAATTCCTTATTTTGACTTCCAGGAAGGTAAGATATTCTAACATTGGCCTTGGCTTCTAAGCAAAGAAGCAAGATGTGGGGATAAGGCTAAAACAGAGATAGGGACCACAAAAGAAGGAGAACAGAGCATGAATTTAACACACACAGCATTAGATGTCCTGTTTGTTGCTGGGGGCCCCGAGCAGCTTCTCCATCTGGCTCAGGAGTTAGCCCCTCAATCCTCATGCTCCTGACATTTCTTTAGTGAAGAGGTAAAGGAAATACAAGGACTAAGACAATGTACTCATCTTTCTTTTCCTCTTTTCTATCTCATTATCTTTTTAGATACTTCCTGGGACATTTTCTCAATTATCCTTCAGTCCTTTTAATGAATACTCCTTTTCTGCCATCATTTGAAAATTTCAAGGATCTCTTTAAAAAATTTCTCTGAATATTTCTTTGTTATGATAATCCACTCCTATTTTACAGAGGAAACTTCTCTTAACTCTCTGACAATATTCATGATGGTTCTTTGAAGTTTTCTTCTTCCACTTTTATTTCTGTTTCTCTTAAATTATTCTTTTTTCTGTTCATTTGTTTTGGTCTCTTGACTTTCATGATAGAGGCTCTCTTCATCTAGCTGATGATCTTCGATGTCATTTTAAGGAGAGAGGGTCTAATTAGATATTAGGAGGCTGGTGGCTTTCAGAGTTTTGAACCTTTGGCCATTTTCTTGGAGAACCCCCACTGTCCATATGTTGGGGTCTATCCTCTTGGGTTGGTCAGATCCTTCAGAAAATCACTGAATCTTTGCACAGACCAGAGCTGGCCCATAGAACTTTCCGCAGCAATCAAAGTGGGCTGGATCTATTGAGCACTCTGAATGTGGCCAGGGCACCTGAAGAACCAAATTTTAAATTTAATTTTGTAGTTGGTGGTATTGCCCTAGAAGTGTCCTGAGAGGCATTGGCATATAAGTGTTCATTTAATTCCCCTGTTTTCAGGACAATACTTTCATCTTCAGTTATATCTGATGTTCCTTTCCAGAAAAGGAAACTTTCCGTCTTTTGCTAGTGTTGAAGGGTCACGTGGCTGGGCTGAGCAGGGATGGCACCTTAGGGTCTGTCTTCTTCAATATCCTGTTTTTAGTCTCACTTTCATACCTGATTCTAGAAATACCTGGTGCTGTCACTTCCCAAACCGTTTGAGATTGCATATTATTGTTCTTAATGTTAATTAGGATTAGGATTTTTTTTTCTGTTCCTGTCTTTGCTCATTCCTCTCGTTTTTACCTTCTAAAATTCTGTTACTGATATTTCCTCTTCTTTTTCTTTGTCCTTGTGGGTTCATAAAATTTAGAAAATCCTTGTAGTGTTATTTTAATGGAATTTCAGGAGGGAGCAAAAGTGGATGTGTGTTTAATCTTCCATCTTCAGCAGGATGTTCCTAAGTGACCTACTTAAAAAGTTGTTTTATTGAACTCTATACCGTATTAGCTTAGAGTTTTATAGAGTCCTAAGATCATCCAGCACTCCTATCTACTCAGGTGGCTTTGCCAGTGTCTCTGTGAATGAGAAGAAAGCAGAAAGTAATCACAAAGGTGAGGATAGCAACTACTGGTTACTTGCACAAGTAATCTTCCCAGTGACTGTATCCATGCAGTGGACACTATCACCCTCACCCGTTTTCTGGAAGAGGACACTGAGTCCTATGGTTAGGTTGTAGAAATGGAGTTTGCACCCCGCTCTGTTAGATGTTAAAGCCCATGGTCTTTTTTTTTTTTTTTTTAAGATTTTATTTATTTATTTGATAGAGATCACAAGTAGGCAGAGAGAGAGGGGAAAGCAGGCTCCCCGCCGAGCAGAGAGCCCAATGCGGGGCTTGATCTCAGGACCCTGGGATCATGACCTGAGTTGAAGGCAGAGGCTTTAACCCACTGAACCGCCCAGGCATCTCAAAGCCCATAGTCTTAATCAATGAACTCTCCTGGTGTCAGAAGGCCTGGATTAGAATTCCAGATCTGACACCCTAGTCAAGAAGACCTAACTTTTATTGAAAACCTGCAAAGGCCCAAGACCTTTCTAAGTACTTTATTTATGTTATTTCATTTAATCCCTACACCAACCCTATGAAACAAATGTGCTTTCTTTTTTTTTTAAGATTTATTTATTTGAAAGATGGAAAGTGAGCACACACCTGAGTTGGGGGAGAGGGAGAGAAGCAGGCTCCTGGCTGAGCGTGGAGCCCACTGTGGGGCTCACTGCGGGGCTCAATGTGGGGCTCGATCTCATGACCCTGAGTGGTAATCAAAAGTCAGACACTTAACTGACTGAGCTACCCAAGCGCTCCCAAAATAAGCACTCTTTTATTCCTGCTTAACAGAGATAAAAACTGAGGCACAGAGGAAGCTGAGTAAACTGTTTAAGGCTCACACAGCCAGCAAGTAACAGAAGTTGACCAGATAGAGTCAAGTCTCAGTGGGGGCTTGTTAGTAAAATGAGGACAGTGTTACCTGCTCTACCTAGTATCTGCTCCAGCTGAGTTACGCAAGCGCTGAATGTAAGACATGTGGAAATCATAAGTCGGTCTACAGAAGGAGGGCATCTTTGCTCTCCTTGCAGGCAGAGACTCGAATCCACAGAGCTTAACTGACATTATAGCAACCGCCCTCAAGGGGCAGGACACAGAATCAAATCCTTTTGATCCCTGGTCACATACCCTGAACATGAAACCCTGAATTCCACTTGCTATCTCCAAAAAGTATTTGTTTCTCGTTTTGCTTATCTCCTGCTTCTTCTCCAGTCTTATCTTGAAGGTGAAGATGAGTCTCAGATTTTCATAAGTTGAAGTCCTCTTTTCTTTCTGGGATTTCTGTACCTCCTCATAAACATACAAAGCAGAACCCCATCTGTGCGGAAATAGACCCCAAGAGTTACTGATACCCCACCATCTTCAGGATCACACCATGGTCACTCTGTCAGCCACATCCCTGCCTCACATCAACATTTTGTACACATTCTTCCTGTGGGTTCTTGGGGCAAAACCCTTCAGCTACACCCTTCCCCTAGGGGCTAGTCCTATTTCTGAAGTCAGCAGGGTGCTCATGGAGTCCTTTGAAGAGCCATCTCTCATCTGTTCATCTCCCATTTCGGGATCAGGAAGATGTGACATGGGTTGGTAGAACATCCTTATCACAGATGCCATCAGATATTCAAGCACATGTGTCTGCTGGTCTTGTGGTTATAGAACTTATTAGGACTTAATGATCTTAAAAAGCCTGTTCCTTTCTTCAAAAAAAAAAAAAAAGCCTTCTAAAAGGTCAGCTTGGCTTTTAATTAAGAGTGAATCTTTTTTGCAGGTTAAATTGTGAGTCCAAATGGCTTCATTGAAGGAATCCCACAGCAGTCAATCCTGCAGTAATTAGCATACAGAAAGACTCAATAGGGTTGAAAGTCCCTTTTTCTTTAATGAGAGGAAAGTTCCTGCTAGTGGATGGCACTTACTGCAGCTTCCGACTTAGAGGGGGCGGTGGCGAGTGCTGTGTCTTTCCTTTCTAACATCTTGTCTTGCTCTCTGTGTCCCTGTCTTTAGCCATCTTTCTCTCCCATATTGCTTTCTTTTTCTTTGATGGCCCTCTCCTCCTCTCCTCACTGGGAGAAGGAGACTGGAAGACTTTCCCCTCTGTGTCCTGTGGAGAGTGCCAGATTCTGCATGTGCCCATGGGGTGCTGGGGGGGCTTCATTGCCAATTCCAGCTCTGGGGGCTGACTTACTTCTGCTGCAGATTTTTCTGGGCATTTTTCTGGATTAATCAAGGAGCAAACCCTGCCTCTTTCTTTTTTAACACACAGAGACAGAGAATGAGAGAAAGAGCGAGAGAGGGGGGTAGAGAGAACATTCCTCAGGATCATAGCCAAAGGCAGGCGAGAAAATCTGGCTGGAATTTGGTAACATTGCTTTATTTTCATTGGTAGCTAGGGATACTGCATTTTCATTTATAATGATGAGATCAAATTGCCTTTGTTAATAACTGTGTATGTGTAAAATGAGTGACTCTATTTGAAGAAAAATCTTTAATAACCCATGGCTCGGGCGTGGTGCTGGAGATGGAGCTGCCGTAAGGAGTGTCTGCAGATGTGACAAGAACTGAGTGAGGGGTCAGCTGCCGGAGGAAGCGGGGCACGTGGAGGGAGGCAGTGACTGTTGTCATGCCCACAAAGGTAATGTCTGCATTTCTGGGCACTGAGAGATTTCAACAGGCCAAGGGCAGTGATCATTCCATGGAACCTTCTCTCAGAGTTGTGTTTTGAAGGCCGCAGGTTGTCCATGTTTCCGCTTTGCTCCCTGCCAATGACCTTGGGCTTATGCTTGCTCTATTTTGTGGATGGGAGAAAGTACGTGATATTCAGGGCAACTTCACTGAAAACATTATGTCAACTTAGACACCAGCAGCCCCTGTCCCAGGTAGCCACCAGATATCTGGGACCTAGAGCCTTTTAAACCTGGAACCTGTCCTATTGGCCAAGCTGTGTCCCCTTGCTTGCTCATTCAGGTCTGCTATCTCACAGCAAGGCACGACTCCTATGTGAGGATTCCAGGAGCGACTTTGTTTACAGATGACACAGCTCATTTGCCCTCCAATCTTTTGGGGGCTAGCTACTTCTCTGGTCCAGGGATAATCACTTCTGTAGCGGTGCCTGCTTCAGACACAAGTTAAAAGCATTGGAGAATCAGCCTCGGGCAGGACAAGGAGATAGACCTCTTCAGCACCTCTGCTTTCCCCCTCAGAGCTCGGTGTACTGCGCAAGCAGCAGCTCTGGGGCAGAAAGCCAGCCACAGATATTTTTTATTTCCATAGCTTATGTCACAAAGAACCTTCCAGAAAACTTTATCCTTATTGTACAATCTTGAGGCCTGGGTTTTTAGCCATTCCACTAGAAGATGATTTCTTTTCTTGTAACTTTCTTTTCTAGGGAGGGGTGAGTCAGGGTCCTTTCTGAGCAGTTGGGCTTTTCTGTCTAGAGCAGCCTCCTCCTATCCCTCAGGCCTCACCAGTGCTGTGAGTGCTGGCTGGCCTCCACCTGTCAGTGTCTACATCTCTTTGCTAGAAGAGCAGGAGTGCTGGAGAGTTCACTGCTCTCTCATCCTGATTCTGCCCACCCCACCAACCAAAGTTCAGCCTCCAACCAAAGACTAATGGGACCTTGTGGCCAAGTACTACAGTTCCTTCACTCCCAGGATGGGGAACTCTGAGGCATGTACACTACATTGGTTCCCAGGATTTTCTCAGTAGGACTAAACTATTCACATCTGAGTCCTGGTCTCAGGCTCTGCTTCTGGGGGCCACCCAATACCAGACTTTTATATATTGCTGGAGTAAACTAAGGACTCCCATTTTAATCATTAGGATTCTTTTTTAGACACAAAGCCTGGAAACAATATCCTATGAATGGACATTACCATCAGAAGTTATCATCAGTTAAGCCCAGAGATGTTTCACTGTAGCAAATATTTGAGGTAGAACTTGTAACAGAGGACACAAACTTGTGTCCAGTGGTGGGCACATACATGGTGTGGAGAGAAAGGGCTGCTGGTGAGTTGGACTCTGTCTGTGGACCCGAGCCATCGCTGACTTCATCAGCTCTTGCCGATCCTGGATGTTTATCTTTAGGAAGCCTCATTCCCAGGAGCCAAAACAATCAGATATATTTGAGAAAGAATGAACTTTCATCATATGGTTTTCTCAGCTCACAGGTGGTCAATTTGACAAAGTGGAAAAAGAAAACCATGCTGTAGCTTCTAAAGAGAAATTGCGGGTGCCTGGATGGCTCAGTTGGTTAAGTGTCCACCTTCAGCTTGGGTCATATCCCAGAGTCCTGAGATTGAGTCCCACATCAGGCTGCCTGCTCAATGGGGAGTCTGCTTCTCCCTCTGCTCGTCCCCCTGGTCACACTTGCATAACTCTCTCAAGATTCTCTCTCCCCTTTCTCTGAAATAAATAAATAATATCTTTTTTTTTTTCTTAAAGAGAAATTGAGAGGTATGAATGGGGACTTAACTCAAAATCATTTCATTCACTCAAACTCAAATCACTCAAACTCAGTTCATTTCCCAGTGAAGGGCTAGCATGCTAGAGAGACTGAAACTTGGAGCCACCAGGCCTAGCCATCCCCCAGTATCATGCATACTCCTGTTTCCTGACTTCACCTGTCATTCTCCTGCCAGCAAGTTCTTTGTGTCCACCACTACCTTTAAGATATGGCTCAAACATTGCCTCCTCTAGAGTGTTCTGTGAAGCAGGTCTGTTTTTACAGTGGAGATACAGGTGGTCAAGCCTATGAAGTATCTGAGATTTTACACCACTTGCAAGCTAACAGGTAGCTTAGCATAGATTCATGGATGCTGGCAGAAGACAGGAGACTCTTGGATCAGAGACAAAAGACTTTATTACTCACAGTACTCTGGTAGCCAGAGTGTAAGCATTTGTTCCCTGAGCCCCAGTTCCTACAGGGCAATGTGACAAAGGCCAAATGTCAACTATTGATTGCCTTATAGGAGAGGAGTCCTGAGCTCAGGAAGCCTTTATTATTTATAATGGGTAGTAAATATGTGTCTCTTGTTCCAGAGGGAGACAATAGATCTTCTAAAGGCTGTTCACTCTATGAAGAGATACGCAGAAAGGTGAGAAACCTATGGCAAATCGTCCCCATCAGAGATCGAACTGAGAGGACTGTTATAATTAAGTCAATAAGCTGTGTAGTGGCCAAGATCACAGATTGAATGAGTTTGAACCCTATTAGTAGAATTATATTACTTATATGACCTAGGGCAAGTTATATAATTGATCTGTGCCACAATTTCACTATCTTAACTGGGATAAGTACTGCCTTGTAGATATTTGTGAGGGTTAAATTAGTTAATATTTGCAAAGTGCTTTGAACAGTACCTAGAACGGAGAAAATACTGTGTTTGTCAAGTAGAATAAGAAATAGAGATTAGTCACTGTATTCCCTGGTGGCCTGTGGCTAGGACCCATGTCCTTTGTGACATTCTCATCAAACTGACTGAAGCCTTTCAGCTAGGAAATGAAGTATGTGAGTCACACAAACTTGAGTAATTTGAATGCATTTCCACTGGATATCATGTGTAATGGGCATCACCAACATGGGAGATTCAATTTTTAAAAATAATTATGTGTCTTGAAACTTCCTCCAACAATTAAAAATAAACTACCATAGGATCCAGCAATTCCACTTCTGGGTATTTATCTGAAGGAACCCAAAACATTGACTCAAAAAGGTATCTGTTTCCCTGTGTTTGTTGTAGAATTGTTTACAATAGCCAATAAAAACAACCTAAATGTCCAATGATAGGTGAATAGATAAAGAGGCTATGGTGTATATAATGGCACATTTTTTGGCCATAAAAAAGAAGGAAATCCTGCCATTTGCCCCAACGTGGATGGACCTTGAGGGTATTATGCTAAGTAAAGTAAGTCTGACAGAGGAAGACAAACACTGTATGATCTCACTTATATGTAGACTCTGAAAACGAAAAACAAACTGAACTCCTAGATACAGAGAAGAGATTGGTGGTTGCCTGGGGTGGGGGCAGAGGAAATGCGTGAAAGGGAGTCAAAAAGTACGAACTGCCAGTTATAAGACAAGCAAGTGCAAGGGATAGAAAATAGAGCATGCTGACTATAAATATTATATAATATATTTGAAAGTTGCTGTGAGAGTAAATCTTGAAAGATCTTATCACAAGAAAAAGAAATCTGTCGCTGTGTGGTGATGGGTGTTAACAAGACTTTTTGTAGCGATCACTCTGTATATGAATATCAAATTATTATGTTGTATACCTGAAACTAATGTAATATTATAGTTATATGTCAATTATGGTTATATTTCAATTAAAAAGTGATTCTACGTCATGAAAGTTGTCCTCTGTCTATACAGAGGTCACAAAGAGATGGAGCTATCTTATCAGATTAAGTGTGACTTTTTGCCTCTTAATCTTCCTGGCACTCACTCTGAACTTTTCCTATATCCCTTAGGGTGGTGTGTGTGTAGGTGTGTGTGTGTGTGTATGTGTGTGTGTGTGTGTGTGTGTGATTACTCCCAGGAGACTCTAGAAGCTTCTGAAGGGGGAGGGCTCCTCTCCTGCTCAGACTGATTTTGTGACATGACAGTTACTAACACTGTGCCTGGCACAGAGTTAGAACAAGGGCTCAGCCACTGTTGACTCCAACTGGAGAAGAGTCAGCCAATCTTCATAGGGTTTTCTTGCCTGGCCCAGGGGCTGCAATTTCCTGGAAGCCAAACTTATGCCATTCAACTCATGGAGGCCCTTAGTATGGGTGTGCCCAAGGGACAGAATGGGAGACTTTTCAAAGACAAATTGAGTAGGCTGATAGAACCTGGCTAGTTTATTTGTATCCTTTTTCCCTGCTGTGTAATATATGTGGGAAGTCAGGTGACTGAGGAGGACAGAATCAGTCTCTATTACCTCATACCTCAAATCAGAAATAGAGCAAATGGCTCTTGCAGTGCTATCTGGTGAGCAGAGGGTTCTGTTCCTGACAAAGCCAAGTTTAGGGTCAGCATTGAGGGCCATGATCAGAACACAAAACTCGAAATGGATAAAAGACCTCAATGTGAGACAGGAATCCATCAGAATCTTGGAGGAGAACATAGGCAGTAACCTCTTTGATATCAGCCACAGCAACTTCTTTCAAGATATGTCTCCAAAGGCAAAGGAAACAAAAGCGAAAATGAGCTTTTGGGAATTCATCAAGATCAAAAGCTTCTGCACAGCCAAGGAAACAGTCAAGAAAACAAAGAGGCAACCCACGGAATGGGAGAAGATATTTGCAAAGGACAGTACAGACAAAAGGTTGATATCCAGGATCTATAAAGAACTCCTCAAACTCAACACATACAAAACAGACAATCATATCAAAAAATGGGCAGAAGATATGGACAGACACTTCTCCAATGAAGACATACAAATGGCTATCAGACACGTGAAAAAAATGTTCATCATCACTAGCCATCAGGGAGATTCAAATTAAAACCACACTGAGATATCACCTTACACCAGTTAGAATGGCCGAAATTAGCAAGACAGGAAACAACATGTGTTGGAGAGGATGTGGAGAAAGGGGAACCCTCTTACACTGTTGGTGGGAATCCAAGTTGGTGCAGAACACAAAATATAAAGGACATTTCTACAGCTTGCTGCTGTGTGTCTGTCTACCCATAACATGTATTTAAGGCAGGACCGAATGAAGATATTTCCTATTAAACAAAGAAATGCATTACTTGGAGCTCCCTGGGCAGTTTTAAGCACAGTGGTAGCTGGCAGTTAAGTGGCCCAGATCCAGATGGGCCCTGAGTCAGCCGGGAAAGTGGTGAGCAAAGCAGGGAGCTCTCTAATCCCAGGCCTTCCAATGGCCTATGAATTAGGAAGTGTGGGAGTGAAATCCAGGTGGCCACCGACTGTGTGGTCTTGGACAGGTTTCTCCAGTCCAGTTTTTTGGGTCCCCATTTGGAAGTGGAGACAATATCACTGGGATGCCATAAACCATGATGGTGGCTGGCTCTGAAAGAGCTGGGGGAGGCTTCTATAGAAAGCAAGGCCAGGGGTGAGGGCAGAGGAAGCTGGAGGCCAATGAGGGAGGGGGCGCTGTGGACCTGTGGGGAGAGTAAGTGGCCACTATGGTGACGGAGAGCTGTGGAGGCAATAGATTTTCCAGGCAAGAGCTACTCACAGAGAGGGGCCAGGGGAGAGAGTGAAGAGACACTTCGGTGGGAAAGATGTACAGTACAACAAAGGATAGGGGAAGGGAGGCACAAGGGTTATTTTTGATGCTGAGTGAACATTCTCTTAAGACTCTGCAGAAATGTCTGGATTCTTAGAGATTTTATGTGCAATCTCTTCTTTATGGGGAGTTCAGCAGGAAAATAAAGTTCTCTGATAGAAACCGAATAATCACATAGCTTTCACAAAGTTGGAGGAGGTGTGTAAGGGCTGTAGCAGCTGATAATGGAGGCAGTTAGCTCTATGGTGAGTGAAAGAATCAAGGGAAAGAAGGACAGAAGGCCTGAGTCCTTAGGGTCAGGGCTGCCAACAGTCTCAGGATGGGGGTGGGATGAGGGGATAGAAATAAGAAGATAGAAGCTCCTGAAAATTTGGGGGGTGTCTACTTGGGCCCTGCTAGGGAGCCGAGGCCCGTGCTTCTGTCCTGGCATTGTTAGTGGTACAAAATGAGGCCAGGAGAGCAGGGAAACAATCTAGTTAAAGGAAGACATTGGAAGATAAGTTCCTTCACAAAGTCAGGGAACATTAGGGCAGACTAAGATGGCAGCAGGGGCAAGTAGAACGTGATCAGGATTGGTCAGATTTGCAATGTGCCTTGGAAATAGAGAGAGGGGGATTTGTTGATGGATCCCACACAGGGTGTGAGAGAAAGACCAGAGTCAAGGGTGACAGTGCGGCTTTTGGTCTGCAAGTCTAGGACTGAAATGGTTTGGGGAAGAACCCAGAATATGGTTTAAGACGAACACCAGGTATCCTGGTGGACACATCATGTAGGCATTTGGATAAGAGGGTCTGGAGTTTAGAGGAAAGGTCAGGGTTGGAACTCAAATTTGAGGTTCATTAGTGTATAACTGGTATATAAAATCCAAGAACTAGATGATATCACTTGGTGTAGGGAGAGAGGAAAAGAGCTTGAGGAATGAGCCCTGGGGCCCTCCACCATTTAAAGACCCAGAAGATGAGGAGATCCAGGAAGAGAGCAGTTCCCTATGTTTTCTTAAGTAGAAATACAGCAGAAGCCCCCTTTTTACTGCTGGTGTTCGTAATCGGGGCTGGTGCCTATTGAGTAGATAAAACCAACTTCAGCTTCTTAGAGTCTGAGAATTTGAAGAAGACCCTGATCACCACAGAGTGGTGATTTTCCACAAGCCAGGTCACTGGTGGTCTGGAAATCAGTTTACTGTGTCCTGACCAGCATTATTTAAAAGATGAACTAGAATAGAAGACTTCAGAGTATTGAATGTAGGAAGGGTAATTATTGCTATTTCTGAAGCTATTGTTTTGGAGGGAGGTGTGTGTGTGTGTGTGTGTGTGTGTGTGTGTGTGTGTGTGTGTACTAAGTCATCATGCAATCTTTTTTTCCTATTTTTGGTAGTCAAGTGCACCAAACTGGACTAATCCTTGGTTTGGGGCTCCACATATTGACACATGAATAGTTCTTCTGTATTTTATCTATCATTTTGTATTTTAATTTAAAAAATAACATGCAGTCATTCATAACCAAGAACATTTCCAATAATTTCAACTATCTTCTGTCTCCCCTTCCCAAGGCAACTACATTCTTAATTTTGTGTTTATTTTTCCCTTTTCCTTTTTCCCTTTTTGTATTTTTGGTTCTGTCTTCCTATTTTTCTTTCTATGCATAAGCAATATATTATTTAGATATACATTTTTTAACCTTTTATTGTGGAAAATGTCAAATACGTAAAAAAAAAAAAACCCAAAGGAAATAGTACAATGAGCCCCATGTACCCATCTCTCATCTTCAATAATGATCCAGTCACAGCCAATCTCATCTCATTTCTACCCCAGTTACCCCATTTTGAAGCAAATTCCAGATAATGTATCATTTTATCTATAAATATTTAAATGTAAGATTTAAAAAAATCTTTATCACATCTAAAAAATTTAATAATAGTTTTAAAATATAAATAAATATTCCTTCATTTCCAGACTCTGAATTGTCTTGAGGATAATCATATTTATGAAAAATTTAACCTTTGAATACTGACTTGATGATTAAGGATATTAAGAACTGATTATTTTGTCTTCAATGTAAGAAGATGTTATGGTTGGGTTTTGGGTTATTTTTTAAAGTATTGTATATACATATTATATTCATACATATATGCATGTATTCAGTGTGCATGATATGTCTATACTGAAATACTTACGGATAAAGTGTTATGTCTAGGATGTGCTTTGAAATAATACAGGAGTGTCAGTGAGTGGGAGGGATGAGGTGAGATAAGATTGGCCATGAATTGATTATTTTGAAGCTGAGTAATTGGCATGTGGGGATTTATTAAACTTCTCTGTTGGGTGCCTGGATGGCTCAGTCAGTTAAGTGTCTACCTTTACCTCAGGTCATATCTCAGGGTCCTGGGATCGAGCCCCACATTGGGCTCTCTGCTTGGTAGGTGTTTGCTTCTCCCTCTGCCCCTCCCCCACTATGCTCTCTCTCTCTCTCTCTCTCTCTCAAATAAATAAATAAAATCTTAAAAAAATAAACCTCTCTGTTACCTTTTGTGTATGTTAGAAATTTCCTATTGAAAAAAATGAGTGGAAAGGACAGAATACTGAAATAAAAATTGGGTGCATAACTCCTTACGCACATATGCGAGTTTCTTCAGGATCTAAACTTAGAAGGGCAGCTTCAGCTCTACTGGCTAGTCCAGAATGAATGGCAGCGTTTCATAGCATCCAGGTAAAGAACTCATATGGCCTCGCTTTGAGGACATATCTGTGTTGGGCCTTCTTTGTCCCTTTGAGGTCTGACTCTGCCCAGGGTGGGGAATAGGAATGGGTTGATCCATTTCTTCCTACTGAAGACAATGAAAGTGTGATAATATGCAGCTGGCTCAGATTAGCTTTTTCTGGAACATGGATGCTTGCCTAAATATGCCTGCTGTTTGTTTTCATGCCTTTGAACACTTACTTTGGGAATAAGACTCTCCCAGTTTATGAAAACCTATATACATCTGCTGTTTTCATTTTGTTACTAAAAGGATACATGTTTATTTTAGGAAATTAAGATATTACAAATAAATAAAAGGGAGAAAATAAAATCAGCTTAAAAGCCTAGCATAGCTGTCAGTATTTGGTGTTTACTCGTCCAGTTGTTTTTCTTTGCCAATACTCTACATTTATATGTAGAATAAATGTCTGTTTAAGACATTTTTCATATTATTAAACATTCTTTACCAAAGTAGTTTTGTATGGTGGCTTGGTATTTTGTTGTCTGGAAATGATACAATTCAATTAAATAATTTCTAGTTTTGGATGGTGGCTTGGTATTTTGTTGTCTGGAAATGACACAATTCAATTAAATAATTTCCAATTTTGAACTCTTGGATTGTTTCCAATATTTCCCTATTTTTTCAGTTTTCCCCTTATGCTCATTTTGAAGAAGACTCAGCACTTTGACTTGTCTCCAAAAGAACGAGCCCCACTGCAAAGGATCAGACATGAATGTTTCCCGGGGAGACACCCAACACCCAACACACAGTGGGAATACAGGACCATTAGCCATTTGATATTCGTGTTTTCTATCCTCCATTCTTTTTTCCAAACAGTAGCCTCTTCCCTCTTCTTTTTCTTCCCCAGACATAGTTTCCAAATGGCCCCTATGATGTCCAGAGTTCAGAGTTATTCATCTCTGCACACTCCTTCAGCAAAGCACAAAGTTCTGCCGTCAGCGGAACTAACCATCTTGAGACAGCAATTCGTGGACCATCCATTTTCGCTGAAATATGTCCCTTGGAAGTTTCACCAAATGATTTATCAAAGTATTAAACAATCCATAACTAAGTCCTTGAGATACATTCTTAGGGGTGGAATGGCTCTATCAGAGAACATAAAAAATGTGTAGACTTTTGATGATTCTCAGGAATCAGGTGCGTTGATTTGCTCTCCGCCAGTGCTCCGGGGTGCACATCGGCTTGACTGCAGTAATTAAAAAGCACAGATCTGGAGTCCATTTCTGGGGTTCATCTGTCACTCCATTCCTCAACTGCTTTCTCAGCAGGTGCACATCAGTCGGAGTGCAGGCAGAACGGAACCACTGTGAGTGGCACAGAAAAAGGGATTTGTGACCGGGATCAGACTTTATGAAATCGTGGAAGAGCTAAGGAAGTCAGGTTCCAGAAGGAGACAGGTTGGAGGATCAGAGAAAAGTCACCAGGCATGGACTGTGCTGGGGAGCTGTCTACAGGTTGGCCCGAAGTTGCAGTAGGTCAGTAGGGCAGCCAATTGGGAAGAAAAGCTAGTTGTGAAGCAGAGAAAAATGGACCAGTGGAACGTATAAGGGCACACTGTATTTGTCTTTCACTGTGTCTCACTCCGTTGATGTTGGGGACCGGTGGAACCAGCTGGTGCCTTTCGCTCTGGGAGCTGTACACAGGCCTTTCCCAAGACTAGGAGAAGCTGAAGGAGCTGAAAGGAACTGCATACCCTCCCGCTGCCCCAGGCTGAGGATAAGAGCCCCAGCTCATCAGCCAACGACACCAACCTGCACTCATCTCCCAAGCATAAAGGCTGCTGTTTAACTTGTGGCTTCTAAATCTCATGAATTTCTCTTGTGTGCAATCTTAGCTTGGAACAGCATGGGGAAAGGACTTTTGGGAAGCATAGTTCCAGCTCTGCTAAGTTGACATGGAGTCAAACCACCACAAGTGGTATCTGGAAGGACTCAATTGGTGCCAGGATAGAAAAGTGAACCTAGGGGAATCTGGTAAACATTGGCTGTCATTGCCATGGAGACTGAGAGATGAGCTGGGGTAAGGGGTAGCAAAGTCAAAAAATTTTGCTGATGGGTTTTTCTGTAAGATTAAAAAAAAAAATTCTAGTTTTCAAAAACAGTATCTGAACAGAGGACAAAATCCTGCAGAGAAATTTTATACTTCTGAGTCCAAAAAGGAATTAGTGAATCAAATAGTCTCAGGTCTGTTGCCAGAGGTATCGAAGAGCCACGCATACGTAGAGAGACCACGTGTTTGTGTCATTACCTTGAAACAAACTTAGTAAGTTCCCTGAACTATGTGAATCTATGTGTGGAAATCTGTATCAAAGATATGAAAATATCTCCTACCAATAATTAGAAGTCATTGATGGTACCAAGCTGTTGTATCATGAAGAATTTATACAGTTACAAGAGTTTAACTTGTCTGTAATAGCAGTTACCTACACCCCGTCCCAGAGAACCTGCTGTATTTATTGGAGACATAAGATATTTGTCATTTGCTCCAAACATAAGCAACACAAAGTCAGCTTTATAATATTAAATAATTCAAAATTATAGTCAACTAAATATTCCTGCCTTAGAAGAGACTCCCAGTGGTAAACAAATATTTTCAGAATTGTCCTGTTCTATGACACTTTTTTCCCCAGTTTTTGTGTTGTGTGGTTTTTTTTTTTTTTTGACAGTGATATTTGAGGCAACACTTGCCAGCAAACATACTCTATTTTCCCCCAAGCTACAACCCTGGTTGACCTTTTAACTAAACTCCACAAAGCAGGAAGAAAGTGAACCTCTGGTCCATCTGGATCTGTCTTTTCTTTAGCCCAGAACCTTTTAGACAATTGAATCTCCTCTCCTTCAGGCAGAGAATAATGTCTGAATATTGTCTGACACAGACTGACAGGGAGTAACACTGCACGACTCGTCTCTAGAGCCAGATCTGTGATTAGCAGAGCCTGAGGCTCATATAATTTGGGGACTTCCTTGAAAAAAAATAGGACAAAATTACAAATAAAAATTAGTTATCAAAGGGAATACTTAGCATGGGAAATCACAACAACCTACAAATTTTAAAAAGCAGACAAACATCAGAAACTTCACCAAGGGCAGAAAATAGCATAACAGGCTGTTAATTGTGTGCCTGACAAATCTGTAGAATGCTTTCCCCCCAGTGTTTATGGCTAAATAGAAAAGGACATATAAAGGACACATAGCAAAGTCACCAAATTCATTGAACCGAAGCAGCTGTGGGTCTGGGGCTTGCTCATTGTCTGTGCAAACTGCATTTTCCTCTACAATGCCGTCCAGCTCCTTCCCTTTCTTTCCTGTAGGACTGTGTCCTACTTCTCTAATCACCTTTATCTTTTTTAATTTTAATTTTATTGGCTATTGTGATTCCTTTCCCCCCCCCCCCTACCTTCCCAGTTGTGACCATCAGAAGTTGTCATTTCCATTATCTTATAATTGCAAGAGAGTTTCTGACCCTTTGAAGTTCTGCTCATTTTCACTTTTTGCTTTACACTGGTGGCTTCTATGAGGATCTTGCCTTCCTACTGTATTTATTTTGGTATAATCAGAAATTCTGAAACCAAGGCATGAAATTAATCTGAAGATAAGGTCCATAGGAGCAATCTGGGTGCAGTTTCAGATTGCCACCACGTTGAATTGTGTTATATAGTCAGGTGATCCAATTAGACTTAAATTACATCCGCATTGACCTACTGAGGAATACGTGGAGGGATTTTTGTCGCAGGAGTACTGGCTGCTGTTTCTCCCAAGTTATTTCTGAGCATTGGTGGCCATATTCCTGGCTCTCTCCTCAGGAACCACGAGACTTTGTCAGGATAGGATGGATTTGATATGCAAAGAGGCAGTCTGATACCTTGGCCTGCTTAAAACATGGGAACTCACAGAGCAACTGTTTATACTGCTACTTTTACCCTATGCACACAGGAAGTCTGATAAGTTCCATTTTGCATAATTTCCAACAACTTGAAAAAAATGCTATGATAGATTTATCATTGGATCTCCTGTGCTGAGTATTCCTAATAAGAGGCATTTTGACCAGGAGTCCTTTGCTTACAGTTTTACACTTTTTTTTTTACCCCCCGACCCCCACCCCCAAACCCCGTCACCAGTTTTACATTTCTAAGGACTGGAAGAATTTCCCACAGACTGGTTCTGGGGGAATGCATTTCAGTCTCTGTTTTTTCTCTATTATCCTATCTTTATCGTCCCAAGTGCTGTGGGGCCCTTCCATTTCCTGATACAGCCTCTGGCCTGTGGGATTCATCCTGGAAACCAACCCTGTGTAGAACAAGTAAGCCATACACAGAGGTGGCCATGAGATATGTAACTATGTCCTGAGCTAAACGCAAGCAATGGGTATTACCAACTCTCCTTTTTTAGTATCCCCAAATACCTGCGACCACTACAAAACCACCCTACTGAAGGGAGGCCTAATGGAGGAAAAGTCCAAGTGGAAAGAGACTGTGGAATTGACCAATTGAGGTTTAAAATCTTATTTTTGCGATCTTTACAAAACACATGACTTTGTGAACACATTGTTAGATCTCTTGCCAGGCCTTAGAAGGTTCTGGGCAGTGAGGCCACCAAAGCCCAAGTTTCGTTAGCTTCTTGGTGTCACCCCCACTGCTGGTCTCTTTGTTCTGAGATTCCAGTCCTGTTGGAGTTGAAAGAATTAAGGTTCAGGTACAGCTTATCCGAGAACTGAAGTATTTGCAAGTTTGTCAGACCCTGAAATAGGGGGTTAACACTTTCTGGGGTTCATTATTCCCACTGATGAATGTAATCCTTCTTTCTACCTTCAGAGCTCAGTCCTTTTATTGTTGATCTGGCCTCATTTCCAACACAAAAGGAAAGAGTATCAAGTCTGTAAAGGGTCCGAGACTAACCTCCTTCCCACCTAATAAGTTAGCCCACCACAGTATCATGGACAGTGGCAGAAGACACAAGCCTCCTGGATCAGAGACAAAGGACATTATTACTCACATCCCAGAAAACAGCATGAGCTGCATCAGTGCCCCTCGCTCCTAAGTCCCATGGGGGGGGGCACAGATGACCCCAGATAGATGGCTGCACATGCAGTGTTTGGATTGCAGGAGAGGAGAGGAACCCTGAGCAGAGGGAACACAGATGTTCTCTAAGGGGAAGTAAGCATGCCCGCCCTTTGCTCCAGAGGGAGGTGCTGTCTCTGTCTTCCAAGGCTGTTCACTAGACAGTCATCCCTGAAAAGACAGTCCAGAACAAAAGTGATCAATGCCTTGATCATAAGATGTGCAGAATCATTAAATCATTATCCATGGATATCCATCTACCAAAACAGTTAGAAGCCCTTTGTTGGAGAGAGGCAAAACCCAAGATGGTTCTAAATAAAGACAATTATTTTCCTGTTGGCTGAAATCAGTCAACTTATTGTCCAAGAAAAATGTACAATGGAGGCATGACAGATCTCTCTTTAATATCAATGTAGGTTTTTGTAATATGATTTCCAGATATTTTAGTGTCCTTTCAATCCTATATGACCCTATAGTCTCCAGAATGATTTGTTCTTTAATTGTTTTTAACCTTAGGATCAGCTTGAATGACCTTTGTGCTGGTGGAGTCTATAAGTTGTTTCTTGGTTCATGAAGCGGAACTACTTTTTTACATGTTTTCATCACATGTTTTTCAAGAAGAGTGCTGGGCTCAAGTCTTAGTTCTGCCACTGATTCAAAGTTCATTGGCATGAACTGGGATTTTGAAGCTTTTCATTGGCTGAGTTATTGCCTAGAGGGAAAAGGAAAGCATCTCGTTCCCCAGCTGGAATAGTAGAGTAGGATCCACATGCAAGGTTAAGTCTGTATAAGGCCAACTCTGTCTCTCCCTTTGAGTCTGCAATTGACTATGAGTGGTAAGACATAAGAAACCTCTTGACTCCATTTTAGTGAGGTTTCCAGTTACTGATTTTCACATCTCCCTGCCCTGGCCTGCCCCTTTTGATAAAGATCTTTCCTTGAAAGCATCACCGATCAATAGGTTCTTTTTATTTAGTGGATTTTGTCTCTCAGGACCAGGAAGGACCTTTCCTGGTTGTCATGTCTCATGTCTGAAGGAAAGTGCAGAGCAGCTGGAAACCAGTCATGCCACATTTGAGTAACAGAGAGGGCTAGAAGGGAGAACTCTTGGGTACTTCTCATCTGAAGTCTACATCTTCTCCAGACTGTGAGCACTGAGCCAACATCACCTTATGGGTGCATCCTTTCTGCAAAAGATTGATAGACAACAAGTACATGGTCAAAAGCAATGTGACAATTCCAAACTGTATATATTGGTTCTAAACTAGGACTCTAGGTCTGAAAATACTTACTGGCACTTATTTGGACTAAGGGAAGAAAGGTGTCTCCCTTGAAAGGCAAACCCAGAGTCATGTATGCCTTCTAGAAGTCTCCTTTTAATGTGGCGAGGTACTATGAGAGGTCACTGCATGAAATAACCGAGTGCGTTTGGGAGGATACAGTCCAAGTCTAAACATGAAGCAAGAGTTAATGAGGTTTTTTCCAAGAATAGCAAAACTTCAAAGATGCACTAGAGAAAAAAATGTTGTTATCTCAAAAGAACAAATGTTATCAAATAATGCAGTCTGTCAAGTTATAAATTCAGAAACCCTGAATTTGCATAAGAATCCAGAGTCAGTTAATAGTTCAGATAAAATAAAGACTTTTGTGAATTCCAAAACTTCTAACCCTTCAGAAATGCTCACGGGATCATAATGAGGCTGATTCTGAAAAGATCGTGATCGTGATCTTTTGCAAGACCTGGGAAAATGCAGAAAAGGGCATTTTTCTTTCTAGAAAGATATAGAAGTAAAAGTGAGAAAAGGTATATAGGCCTGGGCCGGATGTCTTGGAACACTATCTCCCCAGATGTTGTCTGTTGTTTTTTTTTTCTTAATTTATTTTTTATTTTTTTATTTTTTAAAGATTTTTATTTTTTTTTTTGACAGAGAGAAATCACAAGTAGACAAAGAGGGGGAGGCAGAGAGAGAGAGAGAGAAGCAGGCTCCCTGCCAAGCAGAGAGCCCGATGCGGGACTCGATCCCGGGACCCTGAGATCACGACCTGAGCCGAAGGCAGCGGCTTAACCCACTGAGCCACCCAGGCGCCCTGTTGTCTGTTTTGATTCTGGGAAATCTTCACTCTCAGGATACCAGATGGTATGCAGGTCTAGTCAAGGCTTGGGGCTTTCTTTAGATACACCATGTGAATCTAAAAGTCTGTTTCCTAGAGTTTGGTGGCACAAGGGTTCATTAGCAGTGCCTTATAAGGGCCTTTCCAGCAAGGTTAAAGAGAGTTTTTCTAGCGGTGCCATTTCCAATAGACAGTATCTCCAGTTTGAGAGGTGTGATGCTTAAGGTCATTGTCTTCTGGGAGCACACTGTGGAAAGATAGCTCTATCAAAGCATGGTTATTGTTGTTATTATTATTATTATTTTAGAGAGAAAGAATGTGTGAATGGGGACGAGGAGGGGCAGAAGGAAAGGAAGAGAGAGAATCCCAAGCAGGTTCCATGCTTAGCACAGAGCCTAAAGTGGGGCTTGATCTTGTGACCCTGAGATCATGATCTGAGCCGAAATCAAGAGTCAGATGCCCAACCGACTGAACAACCCAGATGCCCCAAAGCATGGTTATTATTATTTTTAAAGACTTTTTGTATTTATTTGAGAGAGAGAGAATGAGTTGGGGAATAGGCAGGTGATGAGCGGAAAGCACCCCAAGCATAATTATTTTTAATAGAAGCAACTGGGCCCTTATAATATTGAAGTGTATCCCCTCTTATCAATGTGGGTCAAAAGAGGCAGGACTAGGCCTACCTGGGTGGCTCAGTCAACTAAGTGTCTTCCCTCAACTCAGGTCATTATCCCAGGGTCCTGTGCTCTAGCCCCTGTCAGGATCCCTGCTCAGTGGGAAGTCTGCTTATCATTCTCCTTCTGTCCCTCCTTCCCTCCCCAGACTCCCACTCCTGCTCTCTCTTGCTCAGCCTTGCTCTTGGTTGCTCTCTCTCTTGCTTGCTGTCTCTCAAATCAATAAATAAAATCTTAAAAACAAAAACAAAACCAAAAAGAGGCAGGGACCAAAGGCACTGGATGTCCTCTGACTATCTCCAAGGGTGAGTGTCTATGAGTTCTTAAGGGGCTGGATCTGAGATTTATGAGACTGACATGCTACCTACTGTGCTAACGAGGTACCTTGGATCTGAGATTTAGAGGGACGAATAGCAATGCCTTTAGTCAAGGTACTTGGAGAATCCCTGTGAATTTTGCCAGGTGAGTCTTAAAAGTGCCGGGAGTGCCTTCGACCAACCCTGAAGATTGAGGATGGTACACATAATGAAAGTGTGGTCAAACTGGCCAAACAACACAGATTTGTGAAGCACCTGACCAGTAAAATGGGTCCCCTCATCACTTTGTAGTTCAAGAGGGGTTCCCAAGATAGGGATCATCTTTTCTTCTTTTCTAGAAGAATTTTAGCTATAGAAATGTTGGCCTGTCTACAAGGGAATGCTTTGGTCCAGTGAGAAAACATACAAACTACGACTAAAATGTATTTATATCCATGAGATGGAAGGGGTGGGGGAGCTGCATGAAATCCATTTGCCAAACTTCAAATGGTCCATTGGGCAATTTATTTATTTATTAGAATATTTTATTTATTTATTTGTTTAAAGATTTATTGACTTTATTTATTACTTATTACTATATTTATTTATTCATTTATTTAGGAGAGAGTGCTTGCATATGTACGAGCAGGGAGAGGGGCAGAGGGAGAAGGAGAAACAGATAACCTACTGAGCAGGGAGCCCAATTTGGGGCTCCATCCCAGGACCCTGAGACAATGCTCTGAGCTAAAGGCAGACACTTAACCAACTGAGCCACCCAGGAGCCCCCAACTGGACAATTTAAAATGCCCAGAGGCAGTATGGACAGGCTTCCCAGGATTATTTTTTGGACAAATGGGACAAGCAAGGTAGGCATTTTTGGCAGCCTTCTTGATAGTTCCCCACCAATATTGGTTCATGAATGCTACTATTTGTCAGTAGACCAATGGTATAATGCATAGACATCTAAGTGGTGGGAATTTTAGAATTTCTGGTAGAGCCAGATTGTTATTTGGTCCAAACCAGAGTTTTCTCCTCTTACCTATCCAATAACCATTAGAGTTTCAATATTGTTTCTCCTTTTCTGGGGCCAATTGTTGGGCATCTCTGGTGAATTTTTCCAAAATTGTTATTTGGGAGGACATCTCTTTGGAATAGGAGAGGGGTGTGGCTATCAGTCTCCTTGAAAGCAGCATTTTTGGCAGAAAGATGAGTGATGTGGTTTCCCTTGGTTTCCAGGGAGTTGAGTTTGGAATGCCCAGTGGCCCTGGTAATGGCTCGAGCCACCAGCAAAGAGTATGGCATCTAATAGGTTTTGGACATAGAAGCCATTTTTAATCCCTTTGGAAGTAAGGAAACCTTGTTTCCATAACATTCCAAAGTCATGAGCTACCCCAAAGGCATACTGACTGTCATTATAAATATTTGTGGTTTTGCCCTTGGCTAAAACACAAGCCTGTGTAAGGCTGTTTAATTCAGCTTGCTGGGCTGAAGTGGCCAAAGGTAAAGGTGCTGCCCTGATGACTTCAAAGGGGGTTGTGATAGCTTGATATGTACTATGTTTATCCTTTAAATGAGAAGCATTGGTAAACCATGAAAAGTTGGCATTGGTTAGAGGAGTTTCTTATAGATTGTCATAGAGGGTCAAAAGGGGCTCTGTCAATTAAGCAGGGAGAAGTAGGTCAGGGTTAATTAAGGCCTTGTTCTATGAGCAGTTAGCAGGAGAGTTTCATTGGAGGTGAGGAGACTGTCCTAGAAGTGTTGGGTGTGATGAAAAGTTAGGAGGGCTTCTACTGCATGGGGGTGCAAGGGTGGTTAAGGGGACCCCATGACTATATCTTCAGGGGGCTTCACTAAGGGGGTCATGGCAGGAATGGCTGAGGCTAGGGGGGATGCATCAGAGCTGTAGAGTCTAGGCGTTGGCTATGATACCCTATGAGAAATTTGGAATCCAATTTTGACAATAGCTAGCCAGGTTCAGAAAACTACTTGATCTTAATTAAAAGATTTTAGTTTTAGTTAAATTCAAGATGCCTCAAAGATCCAAATCTAGTCCTTGTTCTGGGATCAGGTGCCTTAAATATTGAAAACCGAGTTTGAGCAAACTGCAGTTTTTCTTTGGAGACTTTATGTCCCTTTAAAGCCAAAAGTTTTGGGGTGCCTGGGTGGCTCAGTTGGTTAGGCGACTGCCTTCGACTCAGGTCATGATCCTGGAGTCTCAGGGTCGAGTCCCGAATCAGGCTCCCTGCTCTGCAGGGAGTTTGCTTCTCCCTCTGACCCATGCTCTGTCTCTCTCAAATGATAAATAAATAAAATCTAAAAAAAAATCAAAAGTTTTAACAGGAGAATGCCGTCTTAAGTTAATCATCTATGCACAGCAACAAAGTAGAGGCTGCAGGAAACTGTGTCATCCAAATCAGCCTTCAGGGTTTGTGAGCAATACTGTGAGCATTACTGTTCAGGTGAATCGCTGTTCTTCCCAAGTAAAGGCAAGAAGATATCGGCTACCCTTAGCCACTGGAATACTAAAAAAATGTACCACATAAGTCATTTATACTGAAAACTTTGCTTTCACTGGGAATGGATGTCAGTAGTTGGCTAGAGGGCTGGAGGTGCCGGAAAGGCTTACATTTGTAACCATCTTCTTTCCAGTGTCTTGGTTCCTTGTAGTAATAGCAGAAATTAGACTTCCAGTTTTGTTTAGGGGCTTTCATGTAATGGAGTTGAACACTGAAAATTTTAGTGGTCCTCTCAAGGTGACTCATCTAAGTTCTGAGCAAGCTGGTTTGCCAGGATAGTTAAATCTGGCATAGACATAGTTTTCCATCCCATCCTGGTCCTTTTAACTAAAAGGGAAAGATCCTGGATCAGCCCATAAGTAAGCATAGAGTTAAATGCTACCCAGGTGGATTCAGTATCTAAAGGAAGACCAGAATTTTCTTTAAGAACAATTTAGAGTCAATTGTAGTAATCATGAACAGATTCATCAGGCTCTTGTGTACAAGCCCGAATTTTGTTCACATCAGCAGGCCATTATAGATTAGAAAAGCCATTATAATTCCTCCATGGAAGTTTCCAACGTGTTATTTTTAGCATCTTGCCAAAACCTAAGGGTCCGTTCCTCTAAATCCTGTTCGGGATTTTTACCACTGGGCTAGTTTCATCCAGTGTTTGGCCGGGCCCTCAGCAACAAGCATGTGGACCAATTGATTTAAATCTGAGAAACCAGGTTGGTAAGTTCGAATAACCATGTTAAATTCTTCAGCAAAATAATGGGGGTCCCTTCCTTACATCAAGAAACTCTTTGACTATGGCTCCCAATTTAGCCATAGTCCAGGGATCATAAGAAACTTGGGTTCTGTTTCGATCCTCAGAAGATTTAACTTTAAAAGGGCAGGTTTTAACAGGTTCAGGAGAAGAAGGGGTGGAGGGAGCTTCAGAGGGGAAGAAGGGGTCTGCAAAAGGACTGGAATGAGGGAGTAGAGGAGATGAGGAAGTGCAGAGAGGACAGAGGAAGATGGCACCCAAGGCAAAGCCAGAACACAAGATGGCTGTCAAGTGTCAGCAGACAGAGAAGGTGGGGGAGGGGCAGAAGAGGCCTCAGAAGCTACTGCCCCCTTTTTAAAAGATTTTATTTATTTATTTATTTGTTTATTTGATGGAGAGAAAGAGATCATAAGTAGGCAGAGAGGCAGGCAGAGAGAGAGGAGGAAGCAGGCTGAGCAGAGAACCTGATGCGGGGCTCAATCCCAGGACCCTGAGATGAGGACCTGAGCGGAAGGCAGAGGCTTAATCCACTGAGCCACCCAGGCGCCCCCTCCCCCTTTTAAAAATTATTTGTTTGCCTCATTTAGTTTACAAACTGTGATGGAGACAGCCAATTTTAGATTCCTGATGGTATTTGGAAGCTTCCAAATACCAGTTAAAATAGGACTCCCATTCAGTTTTGTCAATTTTAGGACCATGGTTGTCTAACTCAGCTTTGAACAGAAAATTTAATTTGGGGAGATTGAAAGTTCACCATAATAGCCACTGAAATTTTAAATTACTTTTGGCTAAGTCAGTCCATTTATTTATAAATGCACATGTGGACAGACTGTAGTTTTTAAACATAAAAATGGCCAGAGTTCCGGTAAGGGAAGGCATCCTCAAAGCATTCTGATGATTGGGATCCTATTTCTTAGAGGTTTTTCAGGAACAGTCTGGTTCCAGAAGGAATCAGATCAAAGGCCAGTAGAGTTCCAGGAGGAACTGTCCAGTCCCAAATAGAGCTTGGACTGAAGGCTAGCAAAGTTCTAATAGGAATAGTCTGATTCTTTTTTTTTTTTTTTAAGATTTTATTTAGTTATTTGACATAGAGAGACACAGTGAGAGAGGGAACAGAAGCAGGGGGCATGGGAGGGGAAAACAGTCCTCCCACTGAGCAGGGAGCCCAATTTGGGGCTCTGTCCCAGGACCCTGGGATCATGACCTGAGCCAAAGGCAGACACTTAATGACTGAGCCACGCAGGCACCTCCCCCGCCCCCTTTTTAAAAAAAATATTTATTTATTTGAGAGAGAGCTTGAGAGACAGAGAGAGAGCACGAGGAGGGGGGCGGAGGGAGGGCAAAGGGGGAGAGAGAAGGAGACGCCACATTGAACAGGGAGCCTACACGGGGCTCGATCCCAGGGCCCCAGGATCATGACCTGAGCAGAAGGCAGACACATAACTGATTGAGCCATCCAGGAGGCACCCCAGGAGCATTCTGATTCTGAAAAGGAATTGGACTGAAGGCCCAATAAATATTCTCAAAGATTAAAAAAACCAAGGCCTTACAATAGATCCCCAGTAAGGCCTAGAGAGCTCAGAAATGAAGTGTAGAGGGTGAAATCCAGTAGAAATCTTACCCTTGCACCAGGGTTGGCAAGAAAGCAGTGAGTGCATACAGCTCTGTGGTACTGTGCCTGTTTGCTCCCCAGCCCTGGAGCCATCAGCAGTCCTCTGGACCCCACCCCTGCCACAAGTAATGTTAACCTTAAAAATAAAAACTTCCAGGGTGCCTGGGTTGCTTAGTGGGTTAAGCGTCTGCCTTCAGCTCAAGTCATGATCTCAGAGTCCTGGGATCAAGCCCCATGTCATGCTCTCTGCTCAGCGGGGAGCCTGCTACCTCTCCCCCCCCCCCCCCCACCGCCTCTCTGCTTGCCTACTCGTGATCTCTATCTGTCAAATAAATAAATAAAATCTTAAAAAAAAAATAAAAACTGCCAGTTATTTTACCCACAAAATCTGGGTTTATTGTAGAATAAAAGAGAATTGTATCTGGGAAAAACAAACTGGCAAAGCCACAGGCAAGTCCGGGATCAGAGAAGAAGTAAGCTTTTTTAAGGAGAAAAGATGTAAGTTGGGAAGGCTGTTATAAACTAAAAGTTAATTGGAGTGACCTAAGAGTTTGAAGTGTGGTGGCTTCTCACTGGTTGAGCTGTTGCCCGGGGGATAAGAAAAGTGACCCTTCCTCTGGCTGGAATGGTAGAGTACTATCCCATGCAAGGCCAAGACCATGTAAGAAGTCTGTCTCTTCCCTTTGTCTGCAACTGACTCTGAATGGTAGGCTGTGAGAACTTCCCTTGCTGAAACCTCTTCACTTCATTTTAGTGAGGTTTCCTTTTACTAATTTTCACAGACCAAAGCCGCATCCTGAGTACTCTGTGGTAATGAATAAGCGCACACAGCTGCATCCTGAATACTCTGTGGTGGTGAATAAGCACACACTTAGAGTTCTCTTTCTAGAACAGTTTTCATACAAATGCAGGAAAGTGAACATTTATCCAAGGACTTACGTGTGTCAGGATTTCTGTGCCCGGGAGCAGGTTCAGCTAAAGAAAGAATATTACCTCTGAAGTCAGAGAGCCCTGGGCTGGGCATCCAGCTCCATCACCACTCACTGGGTGACCTGAGCAAGTTATTGACCTCATTGGATCCCAGCTTGTCCAACTATAAAATGTATAGGATTATAATAATATTAGCAAATAACAAGGTAGCACTTGTTATGTGCAAACCCGCTGGAAGCGCTTCCAGTTTATTTATTTAATCATTTAATAATATGTATCATTCACGGTTGTCAGGTGGATTAGCCCTAAGCTGAGTACTTATTGTTCCTGGTTTATTGCATGTTAAAAGAAAATTTTCCACTTCCAGCAGTGCTTGCCCAGGAGATATCAAAATGGAAGGCCATGTGTTATCATAGCTTGTTCTTACAACAGAAGCTGATATATGACCATGAGCCTTCAGTGGCCCTAGGGACCCCAGACACTTCCAGACCTAACTAAAGGCTTTCCTGATGAATAAACAATGAGGCTGCTTAACCAACCAGTGCACAGACCTATGGACTAATGCAGTTCTCCCAAGAGTTCTCAATCCTTAGTTAGCGTAACCACCAGCAAACCTCATTTATGACACTTAAAAATCCCTGACTTTTCCAGTTCTGTGAGTTCCTCAGTTAATTTACTCACTAGTGGGTGTTGTCTTGTGCAGCATTTTTTTCCTAGCACTGGCAGTCTTTGTTCTATTCTTTGACATGTAGGGAGTCATTAAGTTTTTTTTTTTGTTGTTGTTGTTTTTTGTTTGTTTGTTTGTTTGTTTTTTACTGTAAGTGTTATTTATGTATGGGTTTCCCTCCTGGGTGAGTAAGGTGAGGAATGATGTCTGCCGGAGCAGATGACCCCTTCTTTGTGCTTCAGTGCCCTGTATCCACTTCCTCTTGCCGAACAAACAGAACCATGGGACCAGCCACCAGAGGGACAACTAGGTTGCTTGGAACATACATTGTTTTGGGGACTATTAAAAGAAAAGAATTTCTGGGACGCGTCTGCCTTTGGCTCAGGTCATGATCCCAGGGTCTTCGAATCAAGTGCAGCACTGGGCTCCTTGCTCAGTGCGGTGTCTACTTCTCCCTCTGCCTGTGGCTCTGTCTGCCTGCTTGTGCTTTCTCTCTATTTCTGACAAATGAATAAAAATCTTAAAAAAAAAAAGAATTTAAAAAATTTTAACAAATTTTTGTTTGCAAACACATATTTAAAGCAAGAAAACAGAACCCAACAAATGAGAAGTTTAAAACAGGTGAGAAGGAGCCTGGGTGGCTTAGTCAGTTAAGCATCTGCCTTTGGCTCAGGTCTGGGTCAAGTTCTGTATCCAGCTCCTTGCTCAGCGGGGAGCCTGGTTCTCCCTCTGCCTGCCTCTCCCCCCGCATGTGTGTGCGTGCCCTTTCTCTCTGACAAATAAAAAAAAATCTTTTTTTAAAAAAGTGAGAAATTATAGGCTCCTAATTGGAATGCATATAAAGGATTACCTTTTTTCACATCATAAGCCTCCAAAGGAGCTTGGGCAAGTGGAGGGCCTGAAGCTTGAGATTGATTAGCTTCACAATAAATCCCTCTGATGACAACACTCCTGACCTTCCAACCTCGGCTCCCCGCAGCTCAAGGCTTCTGGCTTTCTCAGGGTTTCCAGGAACAAAACATAACTTTGTGAATTGGGGGTGGGGAGTTGCTTATGTATGCAGATGAGTCATTGGTTAGATACCTGGTCCTTTCCCCCGTGGATTAGTACCCTCCTTGGAAATTAACTAACTGCTCTGAGCTTTGCTCTCTTTCTTTGTAAAATGCAATTAGAGGACTTGCAGGCTTGCCACCTGTAATGCTGTAAGAGGGATCAAGTGATGCAAGGGAAGGAGTTTTATATTTCATAGCCACAAGTCCATGAAAACTCATGTGATTGTTGGTTTTGCTCGGGCTCTATCCTAGGGAAATCTAATCAACGATACTCTGTAAAAAGTAAAGTAACTAACAGGTAATTTTAGATATGGAAATTTATGCTATGTGCCTACAGACAAGTAATAATAAATGGCTTTAAGTGATAATAAACAGCCTTTCTTCATGGAGGATGGGAGTGGTCTCTGATGGCTGTTCTCCAGATGCTTCCAGACACCTACCTTGAGGGAAAGTTCTGCATCTCCCATTGTCTAGCATTTTAATGGGCCCATAGCAGGCTCTATAAATATTTGATGAATAAACCTATGTATTACAAAAGAATCCCCTTTTATAGAACTGCTATCTAAAAAATCACTCTTCCAGTGCATCTAAACCGATCTTACTCTCTCTTCTCTTTCCTGCCTTTCTTAAATATAAACAAACTTTTTCCAATTCTAGAGTCTGGGATCTGCCCCCTGGAATAAACAAATCCCTTCTCTCTGCCAATTAAGCCCCTTTATTAAAGACAAGCAAGCGAATAAAGGCTTTGTATTTCCAGGGTCCAGAAAACAGGCTGGCCCCAGGGTGGGATTGGATTTCAGGACCTGGAGAGGAGAAAGCTCAGGAGTGAGTGGCCAATCCAGCAGAGCCCCGAGCCCAGGTCTCAAGACGCAGCACCTGGGGCTCCTGGGAGTGTTCTGGCTGAGCTGGGAACCTGCAGAATTTTGCGGGCCTGCTCCGGAAAACCTGTTCCTGGCGAGCAATGAGGGTGGCCAAATGGCAGATCACTTGCTTTCTGCAAGGAGCAAGGGCAGGCAGAAAACCAGATGCCCGGAGATTCCTCACCACGTCTGGATTCTGTAAGCCCATGTTGACTAGGGGGAAGGAAGTGCAATTAGAAAAGGGACAGACAGATTTGGACCTCCTACCAGGTCAGGAGAGTGGGCACCTGAAAGGGATTGCATTTGAGTTATGCAATCAAAGGCATGTGACACCATTCACAGCCCTCCTGCACAGAGCCCCAGGGACAGGGGACAGAGTGGATAGGTGGGCACTTCCTAATCGGGGGAGGCTGGTTGGAAGCTGCTGTGTAGTTGGGCAAACGGGAGCTTGGAAAGCAATCTCAGCTGTGGTGGAGGAGGCTGGTTAATGGAGAGTTGAGTCACCAGGCTGAAGCCTCGGGCACCCCCTGGCGGGTAAGAAGGACCAGGGGATGGAGGCAGAGTGAATGCAGGCAGGACTTGGGGAAAGGTTCTGATCAGTGCCTGTCAGAATGTGGGCACTGAGGAAGACAAGTTCAGGGGCTGGGTGCGGCCTTCAGGAAGCACCAGGTTATTCTGGAGTCTGTTATTATACCTAATGCCATAAAACATTTGGGCTCTTCTGGTGCCTTTGGGGGCTCCTCAGAACCTACCCTCATAGGGGGACCCTGTAGGTTGGTTATCATTAAGAACATCTGGGGATAACTCGCCTGAAAGCGTTAGAGAATCTGTTTCAGGCTCAGTCCAGCCACTTCTCAGACCTTTATCCCAAGGTACTCTAGGATCAGTGCTCTTGAGTATTGGGCAGACTTTCTAGAGACACTGGAAGCCATACGCCTCTACTCCAGGCAGTCTCATGGCCTTGGAAGGCACCGCGGATTTCAGGGCCATTCTAAGAGTTTTCCCCAAACTTGGACCAAGTGGTTATGTGGCGATCTGGGGAGCACGCCAAGAGGACCCAGAAATCTGCATTCTGTTTTTGAACAGGAATCTGTGTGCCCCTCGAGGCCCCTCCTGGGGGCTGGGACTTCTGTAGTAGACACTCGTGCCTTCTCTTTGTTTTGAGAGCAGAAGATTTCTCTCCTGGAGTGTGCGATGGGGTGTCAGGCAGTCAGGGAGCTTTGTCCTAGTGCTCTGCAGCTGTGATTCATGTAACATTTCATTTTGAGAAATGGCATTTCTTGTAGACCCTGAGTAAATTGAGATGAAATGATAATGTGTTTTTAAAGTACTTAAAGAGAGGCAGGGACTCCAGTGAGGTCATGCGTGTTAAATGTTACGTGGAGCTGTTGACAGGCAGAGTTAAGGTTTTTGACATTTAAGTAAATTACCAGTGAGGGAAGAGGGTTCCATCAAGCCACCTTCTGACATGAAACTCTGCACAGTCCTCTGTGTTAACAGCCAGGTCTCCAGCCTAGAAACGGAGCCCGGTGCATTTAAGGGTCCTCTTGGTTTCTTTCCTTAGATTCATTGTCTGGGCATGGGGAACTGTTTCAGAGAAAAGACCATTACTTTACTATCTTCTCTCTCCCTTCTTTCTTGGAATTATACATTGAGTAAAAGACAGCCCAGAGTTCATCTCCATTTTCTGTTCTAGCATTTACCATCACATTGAGCAGTCTCTAGGTGACAAAGGATTTCCAGTCCTTAGCCTGTGGCCATTCATTTGGAGTAACATTTGATGAGAGTCCCATTACAACAAAACATGTGAAATAAATTCTTTTTTTTAAAAGAGTTTATTTATTTATTTGACAGACAGAGATCACAAATAGGCAGAGAGGCAGGCAGAGAGTGAGAGGGAAGCAGGCTCCCCGCTGAGCAGAGAGCCCTATGCGGGGCTTGATCTCAAGACCCTGAGATCACCACCTGAGCTAAAGGTAGAGGCTATAACCCCCTGAGCCACCCAGGCGCCCCGTGAAACAAATTCTTGTGGAATGTTTCACGTTAGGTTTTTGGGTCACTAAGAAAAATCAAATTATCATATGATACAGGGACATTTTGCTTTTCCAATCCTCTTCTTTTATTGTTAATTTTCCTCTCGTAAGTTCTTTCTTTTCTAATTAAATTTCCAGTTTTATCAAAGCAGTATCTGAATCTGGTTTTAAAACCCAAATATATTGCCAAAGTTCTAATAAAAAAAACTCCCTTACACTTTTTTTCTGATTAGAAATCAGTGTATTTTAATTGAAGAAAATTATCAAAATTCAAAAAAGTTTAAAGGAAAAAACCTACACCTAACATGACTCTCATAATATCCAAATGATAAATTCATCTCTAATTTTAAACTCAAGAAGCAGCAAAAAAGCCACAGGCTGTAAGTATATGGATTTGCATGATGTATTTATATGAAATAAAAGGTTTTTTTTTTTTTTTTTAAAGATTTTATTTATTTATTTGACAGAGAGAGATCACAAGCAGGCAGAGAGGCAGGCGGAGAGAGATGAAGGGAAGCAGGCCCCCTGCTGAGCAGAGAGCCCCATGCGGGACTTGATCCCAGGACCCTGAGATCATGACCTGAGCCAAAGGCAGTGGCTTAACCCACTGAGCCACCCAGGCGCCCCTGAAATAAAAGGTTTTAAATGATTATATATGTTTTAAACTTCTTAAATGTCTTGTATTTAATATCCCATACTCCATATTATACCGTCTTTGCAAAAAATCATTAATATATCTGAATTCTCTCCCAGGTCAGACCCCATACATTTAGGTTAACATCTTTTTCCATACTTCTTGTTAGTCATCTCTTTCTTTGTATATAATTTAAATGTAATAATAAAATTTGATTACTGATTCATATTTTGAAAGATGAATTTAGAAAATTAAGTAGTATTAAAATTTTCCACCCTTTCTCACCTTGTGTCCCACTTCCCAAAGGCAAAAAGACTTTTAACCATTTATTCCCATATTTGCTGCTGGTTAACTGAAGAATTTACTTACACCATTTCTTGATTAATTGATTTTAGACATTTTTCTCTCATCTCCCTGTTTGTCCAACAAGGATTTAGATTTCTTACACCGTGTCCCACTCTCCTGCCTCTTACCACACATACTTTATTCCTTTTTCCATTTTATTTTAATATCAAAACATATTTTTTACAAAATCAAATCAGTGTTCACATCACTATGTCCTAGCTGTAGAGACAAGTAGTGTGAATATATCCCACCACATCTGTCAAACACTGATCAATGTCATTTTCCAGATAGTCAAAATATCAGATCTTTTATCAACTCATTCCTCCCCTCGCAGAATTCCCTGCCAGAGTTCTCCACCTCATTCTTGAGCTCCACACTAGACCAACTGTGCTCCATATCAGTTCACCAGTGAGCATGTTGGGGCTACCCTTTGTGCAATCCTGAGTTTTTCTGTGCCATTATCTTGATTGAATCCCCTTTTTCTGGGTCCCTTGCCTTCTTTCTTAGTTCATTCTTTCTCCACGATTGATGAGCTGTGAGGTTTTAAGCAAAGCACCTAACTTCTCTGTGTGTAGTTTCCTTTTGGGAAAAGGGAATATGGTAAGAAGTAAACTAATTAATATATGTAAAGAACTTCCAATAGTGCCTGGTGCAGAAAGTGCTTTATACTTACATCAGCTATTATTTTGTTAGGATATATCCTTCGCAAGCTTCCTTAAAAAGGGCTCAAGGGAAGTACATTTTGAGAACCTTTCTAAAAATATAATTTCCTCCATTTTCCTTGATTGATCATTTGACTGGGTAGAGTGCTAGGTGGAAGATAATTTTCATTTAGAATTTAGAAGGCATCATTCTATCTTCCATCTAAAAGTTGACATTATTCTCATGGTCAGTTCTTTGTACAGGAGTCATTCGTTTTCTTTTAATTTAGCTTTTGAAATTCCTTTTCATGAGTCTTTTTTCATTCACCAGGCTGAGAATTTTCAATCTGAAATGTATTACTTGTATTGTCCTGATTATTTATAATTTCATCTTCTCCACTTTGTCCATTCTTTTACTAGAACTTCTCTTCATTGGATCTTGGACCTCTTGGGTCAGACTTCCATAGAATACTTATCTCCCTCCTCTTATAGTACTCTTTTTTGGGGGGGGGTGTCTTTCTTTCTGGTTCTCTCTGGATAATTTTCTTTACTCCAAATTGTAAGATATCTGATAAGTTTTATGTTTTGGTCTTGCCAGCAGCCAAGTCCTGTGGCAGGCACCCCCTGAGTGCTCCGGGGCCTCACTTCTCCCTTAGACTGCTTATGGCTTGCTCGTTTACTATGACAGGGATAATCTGTGCAAGATTTGCTTGGTTTCTTTTTCTCTCACTACTCTTTAGATTTTTTCCTTTTTGTTTTTAGGTTGCAATTACATAAGTATTAAGAATCCTCTGTGTGTTTTATTTAACAACTGAAGTCATTATATATAATTAATTTAAGTGCTAAGACCTAGGGGAATATTGTCAGAAAATACGTTAGAATCTGTGTAGGAGGGTACAACTGTGAGACCAACTGTACAATAAACAGCTCTGGCTTTCCACAGTCACTTCTTCACAGAGGTAGCTCGAGGCAGTGGAAAGAAGACCGTACCCTCCGATTGTGCATACACACCCACATACAGGCATGCATATGGCCCACCAGGAGCAGTGCTGGAACAGAGGATAGAGGGTGTGAGGAGGTGGGTCTGGAATCCCCTCCTCTACCTCAAACATTTTCAAAGACTGGGACTTTGAACTAACTGATCACTGATAATTACACTTCTGAGTTCCACTGAGTGTGACCTAGAGAGAAAGTTGAAACTGGAGGAGATATCACCATCATGGAATGAGTGAGTTTAACTGGTTGAACTACATTCCATCTTCCTTATGCGGAATGGTGGGCAGAGGGAGCCCCATCAAACAATAGTAAAGCCAGCTTCTCCCTTGTTCTTCACTGAACCTAGACTATTCAACCAATCCTGTTGACCAGAGAACCCCTGAAGAGGTATTTATCAAAGAGTTAGTAGTGCTTAGCTAGGGGGACAAGTGTGAGTGAATTGTAGGAGACACACATTTTCCCCATATGGATTACTATAATGATTTATATGTATAACGTGTGCAATTTTTATAATTTATAAAATTTTATAATTTATAAGGACAACAACAATTTATAAAATTTTATAATTTATAAGGACAACAACAAAGTATAATTTAAAAATCCAGAAGTTGGTCAGCTTACAGATGATCAGTTTGCAGTGGCTGTTGGAGGTGGACACTCCAGTCAGCTGTGCTTGCTGCTCGAAGCCAAATCATAAGGAGGACTGAGAAAGAAAGGCCGGGGGGGGGGGGGGGGGGGTGCACAGACGAATTCAAACCTATTACTATCACTAGCACCTGGATGGGAGGTTCCCCTTGCCTAATGATGAGTGAGTGGCACCATTTTTCACAACAATGTATTAATAGGACACACATTTAATGTATCGTTCATACCAGGATATTTTGAGAATGAGTGGGAATTCTAGGAATAATTCTACGGGAGCGTTATTGTAAACCAGGACTGCCCTGTAAACAGGGGCATATGGCCTCCCTCAAGTCTAGCCATGTGGCTGTGTTCTAGGAGTAGAGGTCACCTCAGGGCTTTACCCCATGCCCTGGAGAGGATCTGAGCCCCTGAGACTGGTCTGTAGAGTGAACATCAGTGATTTGAAGGCCCTAGAGTAGCACTGTCCTATAAAAATGCCATGTGATCCACATACATGATTTAAAATTTTTCCAGCGGACACATTAAAAAGATGAAAAGAAACTGACAAAATTGATTTTAAGAATAGATTGTATTTAATCTAACATATCCATGTGGTAGGCAGAATAATGGCACCAAAGCTGTCCATGCCCTCATTTTTGCAACCTGGGTTATGTTACCTTACATGACAAAAGGGTCTTTGCAGGTATGATTAAATTAAGAGATGGAGAGAGTTCTGGATTATTCTGGATTATGAGGGCCTGATCTAATCACACGGATCCTTAAAAGCTAAAAGCCTATCCTGGCTGTGGTCAGAGGAAGACGTTACTACATGAGAAGGTCAGACAGGTGGAACATTGCCTATCGGTGTGAAGATGGAGAAAGGGGGCTGTGAGCTGACTAATGTGGGTGGTCAAGTCAAGGAAACAAGGTTTTCCCCTAGAGTCTCCAGAAGGGAGACTGCCCTGCACACTTTGATTTTAGTTTCTGAGACCCATTTTGGACTTTGACCTCCCAGACTGTAAGATAATAAATTTGTGTTGTTTTAACCCACTACATTTAGTAGCAATTTGTCACACTAGCAATAAGAAACTAATACAATTCAACACATTCTTGTGTCAACATTTGATCATGCAAAGATTATTCACGAGATATTCTACGTTCGTTGTTTTCCATGCTAAGTCCTCTAAGTTTTAAAAGCCCAGCTCAGATTTCAGTTCAGATCTCGTGCCATGTCAAGTGCCCCGCTCACGTGACTAGTGGCTATCACACTGAAGAGCAGAGTTCTAGACACTTTGCCCCAGGACTCGGAAATCTGAGGGCTCCGGGATGGAGGCTTGTGCCGAGCTTCCCTCGGTAGAGATCTGTTTCCAGCCCTTCCAGCCAGTGACAGTTTGCAGATGTGTGAGTGTGTGTGTGTATGTCTGCCCCCACGTGTGTGTATTTGTAGGTTACTTTTGTGAGCGTTTATGCTATGTCTTCTGGTCATGGCCAGAAGCCTTGGCAGACATCCCAGGTACCCCAGAGGAAAAAAAGGGACTGGTTTTTGCAGGTCTTGTATGTCTCTCCAGCAAGAATCAGCTTGCAAATTGATCTCCTGCTAAAGATCCCCTATCCCTGCCTCAGTCCTGCCAATCTTGGCCAGAAGCTAATTCTGGGTCTCCACAGAGGCCAGCATTGACTCGTGGAGGGAGCACATTTCATTTTTTTAAAAAATATTTTTTATTCATATCAGATAATGGATTTAAAAAAAAATTGTTTAATTTATTTGACAGAGAGAGATACAGCAAGAGAGGGAACACAAGCAGGGGGAGTGGGAAAGGGAGAAGCAGGCTTCCTGCTGAGCAAGGAGCCTAATGCGGGGCTCAATCCCAGAACCCTGGGATCATGACCCGAGCTGAAGTCAGACGCTTAATGACTGAGCCACCCAGGTGCCCCGATAATGGATTTTTTAAAAAGATTTTACTTATTTATTCGAGAGATGGTGGAGCACAAGCAGGGGGAGCAGCAGAGGGAGAGGGAGATGCAGGCTCCCCACTGAGCAGAGAGCCCGATGTGGGGCTTGTTCCCAGGACCCTGGGATCATGACCTGAGCTGTAGGCAGAGGCTTAAAAAACTGAGGCACCAGGTACCCCATATTCCATTTTTTAATTAAAAATTTTTATTCCGGTTTTATTGAGATATAATCAACATAAAACATTGTATAAGTTTAAGGGGTACAATGATCTCCTGCATGTGCATATTGTGAATGTGTATCACAGTAAGGTTAGTTGACACATCCTTCGCTTCACATGATTACCATTTTGGTGCCGTTGCCATTATGGTGAGAACATGGAAGCTTTGCTCTCAGAGCCGTTTCGAGAATCCAAGACAAGACTGTGAACTGTAACCCCACATTCCGCTTTCGTCCACCTGCACTTGTACCTGCGATGGCCCGGCCCCAGGATGGCCGCACCACGATGGTGACAACACAAGAATGGGAATGGAAGAGGAATGACAGACGGCTCTGTTTCCCAGAGGCAGAGCAGGGAGTATCTTTCCCCTATCTTCATGGGGTCGGGTTTATGCTGAAGAGTTGTTTTCTGCCTGTTCTTCATGAGGTTGTGGGGAAACATCCCAGTGTAGCGAAACTCTGGCAGAAAGATAAGGTTGCTGGAAAGCTTAATTGAAGGCTATGTCAGGGCACGTTCATATAGAGGGGACGCGAGCATTCAGATCATTCCTCCAGGCTTCTCCGAAAGCATGACCCACAATTATCCCATTACAGGAGGTGTGGACCCACAGGGCAGCAGGATGAAGCAGCTAATACATCTCTTTAATTTGTTGGCATATCCCCCCATCGGGAGGAAAACCGGCGGAGGGTAGGGTGGGAGGCGCTGTGTTCTTATCTCTTTGTGTAACAGTTCTTCATAACTTTAGACGTGGGAAGATGTCACGGGAGACAAACTGCAACTTGCTAACGGTTGTGTTGCTGTCACAAAGCAAACAGGAAAAAAAACCCCACAAAAAACCAAAAACCAAAACCAACCCTCCTTCCCTCCCCTTCCCCGGAAAAGTACTTGTTATTCTCGCCTCTGATTAGATTTCCTGGAGAAATGACCCATTACCTGGGCCAGTAATCCTAACGTCCATCTGCTTCTTCTGGGTCCCTGCTTCAGATTGTAATTCATTTTTCTCGCGCACATGTTGTTTTGTATTTCTGATTAGGAATACAGAAGGTGAAAAATAGGGTGGCAGCTGAATATATTGATATAATTTGCTCATGTAATTTATGCTGTTGATGGTTCTGAAGTGCATTCAGAGGCATTAGCCTTCTAATTATGGATTTTCACAGAATCTTTTGATATGCAGATGGACGGTCGGCCCCTGAGTGGGGGACTCCTATCCGAGGTGGGGAATGGTGTGTGGGAGGTAGAACTATTTGGATGGCAGAATGCATGATACAACTAATAGGTATGGTCCAGCTTTTCCCTGGGCAGATATCAGAGAATGGGCCACCTGCCATGCAAATCTACAAAGTCTTAAATATATAAATAAAATGAATTCATCAAACCAGATATAGGAAATATTGTCAGGGAAAGTCTGGTCTCAATACCACTGTGTTTTTATTTTTAGCCTGCCAGCAGAGAATAGCTCAGGCTCTCCTAAGTTCTGACTGTGTGTGTGTGTGTGTGTGTGTTATGCGTTGCAGCATACCTGGAAAGGTAGCAGTGTTCTCAAGAGGATAAAAGTGAGAGAGCATGGCATACTCTCACTTGACACTTTTTCTCATCCTTTCATCTCGAGGTGCATTTGCAGGCTCTGTGGTGGTAAAATGCACTGATTAAAGCTCTAGCCCTTTTGGAACATTAATAGGTTAGAGGAAGGCAACGTAGGAGCTTACACTGGACATCTTATTCTGAGGAATAATGGATGAGGGTCCTGGCTGGACGGCAGGGTTGAGGGATCCTTACAGAGAAGAGCTCAGTACACTTTCTTTCTCCCCTCACTGAGCGAATGCCCAGGGCCGCCATGTTGCTATTAGCCTGGGGGCAGCTTGAAGTTTACTCACATTTCTTCACATAGCCCACTCCTTTGCCAGGTATATCCCAAGTTATTATTTAAATTCTAGGTAGTCAGCATATATGGTAAAGTTGGTTTCAGGTATAGAATTGATTCATCACTTACATGTAACTCCCAGTGTAGGCATCTGTGTTTTAAGTAAGATCCCTGAGGGGCACCTGGGTGTCTCAGTCAGTTAAGCATCTGCCTGTGGCTCAGGTCATGATTTCAGGGGCCTGGGATCGAGTCCCATAGGAGTTTCTGCATCGGGGAGTCTGCTTCTCCTTTTGCCCCTCACCCCGCTTGTGCTCCCTCTCTCTCTCAAATAAATAAATAAATAAATCTTAAGGGGGGGGGGAGTTCCCTGAGAAGTCTGATTTTTGAGAGCCTCTAGGGATTTACAAGATGTGTTCAGCCAGGTTAGGTTTTGGTCCCTTTAGAATAAGGGATCTGGAGAGTGATATCAAGGGACTGGCGCAATTCTTTCCACTGATGTGCCCCGAGTGGCCTTTCCTCTCAGCTTTAAACCCGGGAAAGGCAAGCTGAGGTGAACTTTGGTTATGATTTGTAGGGAGCCCATCCTCGAATGCAGAGATTTCTTCTAAATCAGGGAGAAAAATACACCCCGGGGCAGACAGCTTATTGTGTGCATGCCTGTCATCCGAAGCGTCGTCAAGGATTGGCTCCAGCTCAGGAGGAGAACCCTGTCAGAAAATGCAAAGGTCACCGGTTTAATACGCAGAATTGGGTATTTACTTATTAGTAAAAAAAGATTTTATTTTGAGTAAAGCCACTGAGGATAATCAGTCGGGCTTTAGTCCTCAGGGTAGAAAAGCAGCTCAGTTGAGATGCAAAAGAAAAACACACATCATCCAAGTGAATATTTTAAACATTTATAAAATGTTCACAAGAAATGGAAAATGGATTTCTGTGGACTTTAGTTACAGCGGCTAATGGGTAACTAAGGAAATACTCTATTCTTCCCTAATGATTTTTCCAGGTGATTTTAACCAAGTATAAAAGCCATCAAGAAGAAAAATAGCATCCCTGGCTACATAGGGAGAAAGCAAATAAAAAGAAAGGCACTTCACCTTTTACATAAAATGTTTTTTCCCAAAGAAAAGTAATGTGGTGGTTGGGGGTGTCCAAAAAGGCAAGGAGGGACAAGTACGTTAAATTGATGGCCTACCTGGGCTGCTGTGAATATTTAGAATTGAGCTGCAGAGAAACTGGCTCAAGGTTCTATTTCCAGCTTTTCCACAGGTCAGAGGCAGCTGACGAGGGCTGCTGGCAGGGCAGCGGGCGTGTGCACAGCGGAACTGCTTGCATGAGCTTGGACTAAAAGCAGACACGAGGGGAGTCTTCCCGGAGTTGAAGCAGCAGGTGCCGCAGCCTAAAGGGCCCATTTTTTTCTAAGTGCTGTGCTCTTCTTCTTCCTTATAATTTTCACCTTCATGTCCATTAGAACGACATTTACCTGGTTGGATCTTTTATTTATTATTTATCATTTTTTTTTATTTTTGAAAGATTCCATTTGTTTATTTGACAGGCAGAGATCACAAGTAGGCAGAGAGGCAGGTAGATAGAGAGGAGGAAGCAGGCTCTCCAACGAGCAGAGAGCCCGATGCGGGGCTCCATCCTAGCACCCCGGGATCATGACCTGAGCCGAAGGCAGAGGCTTTAACCCACTGAGCCACCCAGGCACCCCATGGTTGGATCTTTTAGACAGAACTTACTGAGTTTTTGGAGCAAAGACAGCATCCACTAGCCCTATGGAGAGCTCCCTGTCAACTCAGAGCCCTCAGAAGGCCACTGCAGGCTGATGCTCTCCAGGTAGCTCCAGGAGACCTAACAAGCCTTCTTTCTAGATGGTAGGGAAGACAGGGACACTTCCTGGAGATGCCCAAAGAGTTTCAGTTGAACTAGACTGTCTAAATCTATTATAGTGGCTTGAGGCCAAATTCTGGCCGTGTGTGTGTGTGTTTGTGTGTGTGTGTGTGTGTGTGCATGCCCCTGTACTTGGCCTCTGGGACAGTGGTATTTATTTTCTCCCCCTCTCTCATCCTGGACCCCTTTCCAGTTTAATTGCACATCTGTGTTATCATTCTGGAAATTAGGCCATCCTGGCCGACTCAGTCGGGGCTACCTCAGTTCTGAGCTGTTGTGTGAATATTTTGTTCAGGGCCACGGAGGCAAACGTCTTCAGAGACATCTTCCTTCTGAGGGTTCTCCTGCTGTCTTAAATATTTTACTTAATTTAAAAATATTTTACTTAAATATTTACTTAAATATTTTACCACCTTCATCTTGAAAAAGCAAGCAGTGCCATCTGCACTGTGTGTGGCTCACAAGACCACCAGATGACCTTTGCCCTTGCTCCCTGGTGGTGGGGGTACCGATGGTCTGGGTACCTGGGAGAGGGCCCCATTTGAGTCTGGAACACTCTAGAAGTCACTTCCTGGTTGGATGGATTAAGCCCCTCATCCAATGAGCAATCCTCGGATCCCCGATGGTAGAAAACCAAGTGTTACTTGTCTCCTGGTGCAGCCCTATAGGAAGTGCACTACTTCTCTGATGGATCTAGCCAGGAAATGCTTTAATCTAATCCTTTGGATCTAATTTCCAGTTTACGGGGATATGGGGATGGGAGGGCAGGGTTAATGACAGATAGCCTAAGGAAGCAACAAATTAAATAAATCCAGAGGAATCCAGAGGATAGGACTTTGCTTTGGCAACTGACTTGCTCTCTTCAATAACTCAGTGATGTGCAGTAGGCGATGAGTGTTCTAGATGAACATAACAATCTCCTGTAACACACGGCCCCGGATTGGATGCTGGTGCAGGTAATCTAGCAATAACACACATTTGGAGTACAATGCCAGAGGCAGGGATTTGAAAGTTATTAGATTAGAGGAACGTTTATAAACATGGGACGACAGATGACTCCTTGTCAGTATGTATACAGATGATAGATAGATGATACGTGTAATTGTGCACGAAGGAAGCTGGAAGGATACACACACAGGTGTTAACTCTGATAATCTTGGGGAATAAGAACATAATGTTTTAGTTTTCCGTTTTTTTTTTTTTTTAATTTTGACCATTTTCAAACCCCCCCCCCCCCAGCTTTACTGAGGTATAACTGAGATACAACATCGTGCACGTTTAGGTATACAACGTGATGATTTCATATACGTAGGTTTTGCAAAGTAATATAATTTTTTAATATTGAAAAGATACTGCTCTTGTAATCACAAAAGATCGTGAAGAAGAAACACAAGCAAGAAACAACAAGGAAAAGGGCCGCAGCAGCCAGGTCAGCTCCGTCGCTTGTGGAGGTCAGCTCCGTCGCTTGTGGAGGTCAGCTCCGTCGCTTGTGGGCTGACACCAAGGATGGTGAATACCTCCCGGCCTGCCTGGGATTTAGCAGGGAGACCCCAGCAGAGATCATAATTCTGCGGCCAGAATTTTTATTTGGAGGCACAGGTGGACAATTTAAAATTTGTCACAATGTAACTGAATGTGCAGAGTGAGGTCCTACCGATGGTTTTGGAGGAGTAGGGACCATTGGGTGGGAGGCACAGGCCATGCTCACCGGCGTCAGGGCTGGGAGGCCGGCCTGCACCTGCTCAGGGCCTGTTTAGCATCTGCTTGGTTCTAGAGGGGAAGCACCTCTTTCACATAGGATCTTGATAGCTTTGTCGATCACTCTGTAAATTGCTCAGGGCCAGGTTTTATCGGTGACATTTTTCCTTAATCAAAGCTTTTCCTGAGAGGAGTATTCTAATTTTACTTATTTGTTTATTTATTTTTAAGATTTTATTTTTATTTATTTGTCAGAGAGAGAGAGAGAGAGAAAGAGAGAGAGAGCACAAGCAGGAGGAGCGGTAGGCAGAGGGAGAAGAAGCAGGCTCTTTTGCTGACCAGGGAGCCCAATGCGGGACTCGATCCCAGAACCTGGGATCATGACCTGAGCCACGCAGGTGCCCCCTGAGAGTATTCTCTGAGAGGCAGCGGGATAGCACACAGTTTGCCATCACCCGAACGTGAAGTGACAATTTAGACTGAAGTAATACCCAGAATGCTCTGTGCTATAACCAATTAGTCCTTTGTCTCCAGCGGGAGAGAGGTATTGGCTGGTCCCTCCTGTGCACGTGAATGAATGAAGAACAGAGAGGCTTCTCTAATCATATTTTGATGGTAAATATAGGCTAAGGAGAAATCAAGCCAGAAATGAAGTCTGGAAGAACCAGAGGGAAAAGATGGCTTGTAGCACAGTGACTTTAAACATGATTCGCAGGGTCACATCTGCCCTGCGGGAGGGAGGTGGGAAGGTCAAAGGTACACTCTGTCCTTTAGTGAAATTGATTATGTTCAAATCAGATCATCTGGCCAGTGTCGCCGAGTCTTACCTAGGACATGGAGGTACCAAGTCGACAGACCTGCCTTCGACAACGGCTGGGATATATAGATTATGACTTAGGATAAGACTGATGTTTCTCTCAGAACAGCTCTGTTTGGGAAAGGCTGTTTGTTGCTGTCATTGGCCGACTTTTTCACCCTTCAGATGTGCTGTTTAAATTAGTTATGAAATGTATGAAAAGTAGAACTACCGAGGGAGGGGGTGTCTGGGTGTCTCAGCTGGCTAAGTTTCAGGTCCTGATCTCAGGGTCCTGGGATGGAGCCCCATGTGGGGCTCCCTGCTCAGCAGGGAGACTGCTTCTCTCTCTTCTTCTCCCTCCCACCACGTGTGCCCTCTTTTTCTCTAGTAAATAAATAAAGTCTTAAAAAAAAAAAGAACTACTAAGGGAGAAAACAGATGTTTACCTCTTGCAAGGTTGGTTAGCGTCACACGCTCGTACCTTCCCTGACAATTCCCTGACAATCAACGTTTGGCATCGTTTATCTCGGCATGGTAATAGTAATTAACACTGTTGAATTCCGCTAGCCACTGTGCTGAAATATTAAGAAGTCAAAGGTTAGCTTGAACCATATAATTTTTGTAGGTTGAATACGGTCACATGGCAGCCATTTCGTAGGATTCAGTCTACTAAGTGGCCTTTCCCTTAGAGGAACTTAAACATGAGTTGGGAGGCAGAAGACTAACTTATCAACGGAGGCAAAATGATTAAGAAGCCTTTGTTTTGAAATCGGTAAGACACATATTGTCAGTAAAGCCTTCAGGTTTTTTTCTGGCTGGCTCCACGCAGGTGACTCTTTTCCACTAGATGAACCACAGTGGAAAGCAACCCAGTGGCTATGTGCAACTCAGTTTTATCCCAAATGTTCTTTTGCTGCCTTGACTATCCACCTTTTTCCTCGGTTGACTCTGGAAATTTCCACCCTCTACCCTCACACCACCAAGATTCATGCCACGGTAGATATTTTGCAGAGCATGCTGACTCTCTGAAGTGAAGTCCCCAAGAAGAGTTAATAGGGTTGCTGCCGCGTCCCTGGTTCAAATATGTAGCTTCCTGAAGTGACAGCTTGAGGGGCCGCAGGGCTCACTTAGAAAGCTCTGGTTGTGTTTATTTTAAAATCACACACATTACTTTAGAGTCACACCTTATAAGACAGGGCTCAGGGTCTCCAGAGTCCAGAGAGTGGCATTTCGCCCCTCCTGTCTTCAATTGATTTAATTTCATATTGCACTTGAGTGGCCGTGATCTCGCAGGCTCTTTTTCAGGTTCTAGAGAGACTTAACCCTGGGTTACCTGTTAGGGCTTTTTGAGGGGTTAGGGGCGTTACTAGTGTAGTAATTACAATGGTCTTCAGATAGTTTTTGTCCTAACTACCGTTGATTATTTTCTTTTTTAAGATTTTTTTTTTTTTTTTAACAGAGAGAGATAAAGTGAGAGAGGGAACACAGGCAGGGGGAGTGGGAGAGGGAGAAGCAGGCTTCCCGCTGAGCAGGGCTCCATCTCAGGAGCCAGGGATCATGACCTGAGCTGAAGGCAGATGCTTAACCACTGAGCCACTCAGGCACCTCCCCCGCAACCTAGAATCACACAGATTCTCTCCTTGTTGCTTTGCTTGAGAGTGGTTTTGTATTCTATGGGGTAGAGAAAAATCATGCCTTCCTTGACACTGTTAAGTAAAAGATCAAAATTAGTACAAATGATGCTGAAAGTCAGGGAACAAAAGTTCCAGTCTCAGTCCTGAATGGACTTTCTGTGTTGCCTTAGACAAATGTATTAACTTCTGGCAATACTAATTTCTTCCTTGGGAAAATGAGGGCTTTATTAAAATGGATAATCTCCCAGACTGAGTCATCTGCCTAAACAACAAGAGTCTCTGTAAAACTTTACCTATTGTTAGGCTGTTATTTAAATTAATGTATAATCTGCAAACATTCACTTTTGTAAGGAGTAAAAGAGAAGATAGCTCAGAAATAGGTTGGTAGGAAAATCCAGGTATTAAAATGTGTTTGGTAATTGGGTTATGTGGAAATCATTTAGATTTGACTCTTCTTTTTGAGACATTTTCATCGTTATAAGAAAATACTGTAACCAGAGGGTTCTCGAGATCCTGTCACCCAAACTTTCTCAGTTCCTTTATACATTTGAAAATTGGGATTCATGGAAACAAAAGTAGTCATCTGTACTGGAAAGTTTATGGTGACCTTGAGGTTCTTTTTGTGGATGGAAATTGCTGAGATGCCCCTTTTCCTGTCTTGATTCTGAGCTGAGCATTTAGACTCATGAATGGCATTTGGGGCACTAATTTATGTTCAGGGCTAATGTGAGTTAGAATTGTCCAGTGTGTCATCTTGGGCATGAGACGTCTGTCGGTGTCCTGGCCTGACTTGCTCCAGTGTGGATCTGGACTTGAGCAAAGATTTGCTCCCCAGGGAGGAGTGGGCTCGACAATCCTTGCTGGGGACATGCTGCCACCTTGTGGTCAGCTGTGGACCTCAGCACTGGGCATTGTCCCCTAAGCCAGGTTCTTCTAAGCTGAGCCCAGGGTGGAGAAGCAATTTATGGCAGGCATTTCCAGGCTTCAGGACGACCAACATAATTCTGTGAGTTCCGTATGTTATTTATAGACTCTTTTCTTGGCCATCAAATATTTTCATTGCACCCCAGCCCCCAAAGAGAGCCAGTATTCATTTCATTCTTTAAAGTGCTCATGTAGCTGATGGGATGGCAGAAATGGAGAGAAGTTTGTGTTGGAAATGTCTTGGTTCTGGACCTAAATCGATTTGGGCATCAGGCAAGTCCCAGATCTGGAGTTGAGTGGCCAGGTTCTTCCTGGTTTTGCAGATCAAACTGTTTACCTCTGGGCAGACCCCCCCCCCCCCCAAAAAAAAAAACCTCCTCTGTCCTTAACTAAGAGCTACAGCATTTTACTGGGGCTTGCCACTTGTTTGTTAGTGTCTGTTACTGCATATCACAACAGCTGTCTGGGATAGATACTATTTTTGTCCTCCTTTTATAGCTTTATGGAAATTCAGAGACACTAAGTAACTTGTCCAAGGTCATTCAGGTGACACAAGGTAGAACTGAACCCCAAACATAAGTAACACATGTCCCCACTATGAACCCCTCCTTAGTGTCTGTGAAATGAATTAAAACACCTCCTTTCCTGCACACAAAGCAGATGTGAGATCAAGAGAGATGATGATGCAAATGAACGCATTTTTGCAATGAAAAAAGATCTCTCCAGATGTTGGCTGACATTCTAAAAAGTTACCGTTATTACTCTTATGATGCATGCTGTTGAGATGATTGCTAACTGCAGGCAAAGACTGTCTATTTCGAAAATGGAAGAGAAGAGTGACTTCTTGGAGAGAAATAGGCATGTGGATTAAGGAGTTCCTTGCAGTAGCTATTAATACTGTTCCCTAATTCTCTCGTTTTCTCATTTGCTTCATGGTTTCAGATGAAGCTGATCTGAATTAGAGATTCTGTTTGTGGGAAATGAATTTATTTGTAAATTCAATATATAAATGAAAAGGCTGGCTTTGCACCATTGGGGAAGCTAGACCTATGTGATCAAGTTTTGAGGTTTTGGCCTGTTGCTAGGTGAATTGGACAGTTAATTTAAAATAAAGGAAGGAAAAGGGGCAGTTATTCTCGCTAAAGGATACAGAGGACTTCGTTTTGTGTTCTGTGTTGGTGGACTTGAGTTCCTTGGAATGACTGGGTATCCTGCCCATAGACCCTTCTCAGTCTGCTTTCCCAATGGAAATGCAGTATGTGTAGCATGAAAATAAGTAATGCTCTGAGTAAAACGCCACCAAACAAAAAGCAACACACCCCTTTTTCCCTCAAAGCCAATGTTGGGCTGTCGGGAGCACATACGAGCAAAACCTAGCCGTAAAGTATAAAGGGACCCCATGCATGCGAAGTCCTTAACCATCTGGTTTAGCACCTACTTACCACTCATTGTCCTCACACTGCTCTCACAAATCATTCCTCCTACAGGATAAGTCCAGGGCTGCCTGTCTTGCTGCCTCATCAGGGCTGCCTGTCTTGCTGCCTCCGGCAAAGGGATGGCATGCTGGGAACCACTTGGGTTTGCTCTAGGAGATAGAAATTGCTGACATTTACCACTTTGTGTTCACAGTTGGGTCACATGACCCACAAGTTAAATATCTACATTTTGGTCCCTGTGTTTTATGGGTAGATGAGTACCCTATATAGCTGATTTTACTATCTACGTGCATTATATATTCAGAGATCTACAGGGACTAGAAGTAGAAAAAACACAGGTTGAATTCCTCCCCCAGTACACACACACACACACACACACACACACACACAGAGTTTTTAATAGGTTTTACATAGCCTGTAAAATGTTAATTTATATAACTTTAAGGATGTGTTGAAGGAGAAAATAAACCCAAAATAAAGGCTGAATGGGGTATGTGAAAAGGAGGACGTATCAGTTCCGCCCATTTCTCTCTGGTGCTGGTGCTGGTGGTAGACAGCTTGGATCTGGGTGAAGTGTATGAGAACTTGGCCTTTTAAAGCCCCTTCTTATCATACTGATGAAGTCCCAGAACCTAAGGTCTTGCGGCCAGAAGTGGCTAGACCGGGCATGCGGAGGGGATCACATTAGATCAATCAGGAGGAAACCTCACACGGGAGTCTTAAGATTGGCAGCCGTCCTGGTGACTTAGTTGGCTGTCCCGTGCCCAAGAGAGACAACTTTCTATAAGAACAGGAATAAAGAGAGGCCATCAAGTTTCTGGGTCTTATTGCCATTCCAGCCAGGGTACTAGCTTAGAGCCAAAAGGCAGACCCTCTCCTCCCCGTAGAGTAGCCACGGGCTAGAGGATTACAGCCTGAGCAATTGACATGCAAGTGTTCCAATAAGCCCATACTCCTTGAAAAGCCCTGGAATGAGAGTACAGGAAAAGGAGAGAAAGTACTCACCAATTTTGCACCGAAGCTCAGAGTCCAAATGTAAAGACTCACAAATCTCCTGGCTGGCTCGCCAAAAATGATGAAGTCCCAGAACCTAAGTCAGGTTCGGTGGGGTGAGGAGGTTCGGAGCCGACGACTAAAGAAAGAATTCTTAAGACGTCATTGGTGCAAAATGGTGGTTTATTAAAGCACGGGGACAGGACCCGTGGGCAGGAAGAGCTGCTGCCCCGGGTTGTGACGGTGGGCATGTTATATACCCCACGGTTGGGGGGAGGTGGTGAAGGGATGGGAGATTTCAACAGAGTTCTCACATGCTAGGGAGGGCCTACAAGGTGCGGGGTGGGGGGGAGTCTTTGCCCTTATGGCCTGATCAATGTTGTCTTTAGGTCAGGCATTAACATCAAGATAATTGGGAGATTCTTGGTGGGGCATTATGATCTGGCTATCATTTACATTCCCTTCTACCCCAGTCTCCTCCAGTTTATGGTGGGAGGGGGACATTAGGGCTTCAGGAACCAAGAGTTATTTGCCTCTGGAAATTTGTGCTATTGATAAGGTAACCTCCCTGTTTAGGTCTCTAGGACATCTTGTAGAGCAAGGGAGATTCCTGTTCTGCAGGATTGCGATCCCTGCAAGTTAACCATTTATCGTTTTATGGCAGTCAGGGGTGCCTGAG